>NC_053024.1:180892338-180917321 GCF_003073215.2 Triticum urartu | reverse complement strand
TTTCTTACCTACGCTCCACAACGTAATAGACCAATTTCTTATTTACCCTTCATAAGGACCCTTTTCATCGAATCCGATCCGACTAAAGTGGGAGAGACAGACACCCGCTAGCCACCTTATGCAACTAGTGCATGTCAGTCGGTGGAACCAGTCTCACGTAAGAGTACGTGTAAGGTCGGTCCGGGCCGCTTCATCCCACGATGCCGCCGAATCAAGATAAGACTAGTAACGGCAAGTAAATTGACAAAATCGAACCCCACAACTTGTGTTCTACTCGTGCATAGAAACTACGCATAGACCTAGCTCATGATGCCACTGTTGGGGATCGTAGCAGAAATTTAAAATTTTCTACGCATCACCAAGATCAATCTATGGAGTAATCTAGCAACAAGGGGAAGGAGAGTGCATCTACATACCCTTGTAGATCGCTAAGCGGAAGCGTTGCAAGAACGCGGATGAAGGAGTCGTACTCGTAGCGATTCAGATCGCGGTTGATTCCGATCTAAGCGCCGAACCAAACGGCGCCTCTGCGTTCAACACACGTGCAGCCCGGTGACTCTCTACGCCTTGATCCAGCAAGGGGAGAAGGAGAGGTTGGGGAAGACTCCGTCCAGCAGCAGCACGACGGCGTGGTGATGGTGGAGGAGCGCGGGACTCCAGCAGGGCTTCGCCAAGCACTACGAGAGACGAGGAGGGAGAGAGGTAGGGCTGCGCCAAGAGAGAGATCAAATCGTGTGTTGGGCAGCCCCCATACCTCAAGTATATATAGGGGAGGGGAGGGGGCTGCGCCCCCTCTAGGGTTCCCACCCCAAGGGGTGCGGCAGCCCTAGATCCCATCTAGGGTGGCGGCCACAAGGGAGAGGGGGAGGCGCACCTGGGTGGGCCTTAGGGCCCATCTGCCCTAGGGTTTGCCCCCTCCCCTCTTGGAGGCGCCTTGGGCCTTGGTGGGAGGCGCCCCAGCCCACCTAGGGGCTGGTCCCTTCCCACCATATGGCCCATGTAGGCCTCCGGGGCTGGTGGCCCCTGAAAGGATCGAGAAGAGGTGTCTAGAGGGGGGTGATTAGACACTAAGTGCCAAAAGTTGCAGTTTTTAATATTCTTAAGTTTAAGTGGAGTTTAAGCACAAGTTTAACAAACACAATACATATCAAGCAAGCATGCAATGAGTATATGAGCAGCGGAAAGTAAAGCATGCAACTTGCAAGAATGTAAAGAGAAGGGTTTGGAGTATTCAAACGCAATTGGAGACACGGATGTTTTTGTCGTGGTTCCGATAGGTGGTGCTATCGTACATCCACGTTGATGGAGACTTCAACCCACGAAGGGTAACGGTTGCGCGAGTCCACGGAGGGCTCCACCCACGAAGGGTCCACGAAGAAGCAACCTTGTCTATCCATCCACGGCTCGCCCACGAAGGACTTGCCTCACTAGCGGTAGATCTTCACGAAGTAGGCGATCTCCTTGCCCTTACAAACTCCTTGGTTCAACTCCACAATCTTGTCGGAGGCTCCCAAGTGACACCTAGCCAATCTAGGAGACACCACTCTCCAAGAAGTAACAAATGGTGTGTAGGTAATGAACTCCTTGCTCTTGTGCTTCAAATGATAGTCTCCCCAACACTCAACTCTCTCTCATAGGATTTGGATTTGGTGGAAAGAAGATTTGAGTGGAAAGCAACTTGGGAAGGCTAGAGATCAAGATTCATATGGTAGGAATGGAATATCTTGGCCAACACATGAGTAGGTGGTTCTCTCTCAGAACATATGAGTTGGAAGTGTAGATGTGTTCTGATGGCTCTCTCCACGAGTGAAGAGGAGGTGGAGGGGTATATATATAGCCTCCACACAAAATCCAACCGTCTACACACTATTCCAATCTCGGTGGGACCGAAATGCAACAAACTCGGTCGGCACCCGAAAACATTCAGCCACCTACAAACAACACCAAAAAAGTAACGTTTAGCGGATCTATCTAGGGAACAAACCGGTCGGACCGAAATAGTAAACCTAGTGACTAGAGACGGTGGGACTGACATGCAACTCGGTAGGACCGATATGGTTAGGGTTAGGGCATAACGTAATCTCGGTGAGACCGATTACACAAACTCGGTGAGACCGATTTGGTAATAAGCTAACCAGAGGGTTGGTCAGGCAAACTCGGTGGGACCGATTACACAAACTCGGTGAGACCGATTTTGGTAATGAGCATACACAGTGAGTTTGCATTGTAACCTCGGTAGTACCGATTGCTCACAAGATCGGTGAGACCGATTTGGCAATGGACATACACAGTGAGATTACAATCCCCTCTCCAGGTGAGCGAGATCCCTATCGGTGAGTACCGATTTGCTGGGTTATGTAAGGACCCAAACAACAACCAAGAACCAACCACCGAGGCGCGTATAATAGACCTCTGCCTGACAAAACTCGGTGGCGCCGGATAGAATCGGTGGGCCGGAGTTTGACTTTTGGTTTAGGTCATATGTGGATGTGGGAAGGTAGTTGAGGGTTTTGGAGCATATCACTAAGCACTTTGAGCAAGCAAGCCATTAAGCAACACCTCATCCCCTCTTGATAGTATTGGCTTTTCCTATAGACTCAATGTGATCTTGGATCACTAAAATAGAAAATGTAGAGTCTTGATCTTGAAGCTTGAGCCAATCCTTTGTCCTTAGCATCTTGAAGGGGTTCCACATCCTCTAGTCCATGCCACTCCATTGTTGAACTTATCTGAAACATACTAGGTAAAAGTGTTAGTCCAACAAGAGATATGTTGACATTAATTACCAAAACCACCCAGGGAGCACTTGTGCTTTCAATCTCCCCCTTTTTGGTAATTGATGACAACATACATCAAAGCTTTAGATAAAGATATAGAGAATAGCAAGTAAAGCTTTGGAAAGACATGTAACATGCATAGGCTCCCCCTACATGTATGCAATCATGTGAATATTGAATATAGGAGCATGTGAATGCGTAAACATGACAGAGTAAGCAATGTGTTACATGTATCTTGGCTATATGCATCAGAGCAAATGATGTGAATGTGAGAAATGTACCTTCATGCTCATGAGTCCTTCTTGCAAACAGTATGTACATCAGCAAGAACTTCTCATTCACATGACTGTGATGCATATACTTACCTTGTGGTCTTGAGTTGGCTTAGGATGGGATGAACCTGCGCAAACAAGGTTAAATAACACAGATACACCTACTGACCAGAGCAAGCAAGAGAAACCACAAGAGAACCAAGACTGGGATGACATGTAGAGTGAGTACTAAGTACCACATTGGATATAGACATGTCCCCAAAGGTAAAGATATGCAATAAAATCAGAGATTTCCTTCCCTTAGATGTCTTGCTCCCCCTGAATCTGCATGGGATATTGGGAGAAGATAGGGAACAGAAAATCAGAGCAACAAAAAAGAAACAACAGAGCTTGAGCTAAAGCAAGCAACCAAACATGTCTTTCCCCTCTTAAAGACATGTGACATCTCTCCTCTTGAACACCAAGCATCTGGGGTCTTTGATGATATTACTTTCTCCTAGTTGAGAAACTCTCTCCCCCTGAGTATTCTCTCTTTCTCCCCCTATAGGAAGGATTAAGCTTTGATGTGATCTCTCTCCCCCTTTGACATCAATTTCCAAGAAGGGCTCTTCTGGACATGTGATACAAATGGGTTGGTCCTCGAGTCACAGAGCAAAGCAGCATGTCTAATATGATGCTGGTAGAGGACAAGAATCATTGAGTGGAGCTGGAGCAAACAGAAATCAGGAATAAGTGGCAAGTTGGTTTTCCTGTGGTGGAATCGGTGACTCCGAGTTGTGTGCTTCGGTTGCACCGAAAGATTTCGGTTGGGCCGAAGAGAACAAACCGGTGTGACCGAGTTCATTAGAGTGAAACCACTTGTCACCTCAGCTCACTAGACAAGTAAGATCTCACAAGGATATGCAAGGAATTTACTGAAAGATTTGCAATGAATTGGATGCAGAAAATGCAGAACAAAAAGGAAAGAAAAGAAACTAAAAGTTCTAGATGAAAAAGCACGGAGAGACACACGAGAACTTCATCTAGAGATGGTCGGCGACAAAGTCACCTATGTTAGAGTATATTGACTTAGGAGTCAAGTGAGAGCACTTGATCATAGGTCATACTCATCGTTTAAGCTCAAAATGGGGTTACCATTTTTCGTTTAAGCCTTTTGATGTATTCACATCTTGTCGAGTTGCTTTGACTCATGACTTGGAGTAAAGCTTCTCTAAGATGGAATAACATACCTTGGGTGGTGGTGTTGATCTTGTCATGTAGTTGAACTTGTGTGGGTTGCTCAAGGTTGATGTAGTTCATCAAGGGTTGGGAGCACCACTTGGAGTTTGAGTTCATCTACCTACATGGGTTAGCTTTGCAAGGAAGAGCACTTGTGTATCCAAAATGACAATCATGAGACTCAACATAGAATTTGCCAAAGGATATGTTTGAATGGTTTCGTGCTTCCTTGTCTTCAACCACCATTGTGTAGAGACTTGGTGATGTAGAGATTGCTCAAGATGTGAGTGAGTTGCAATCTCATAGATTTAGATTCAACCAAGTACCTACACGGGTTAGATAACATGCAAGGTACAAATATATCCAAGACATATGAATAGCATCATAAGAGAAATATCGAGGATTAGTCATAGGCTCATGCCCCGCATGTATCAAATGGAGTTCCTACTCCAAGTTTGAAGCATCAATGATGTTCAATTCACCTCTCAACCTGCAAAACACTTTCTCATCAAGTGGTTTAGTGAATATATCCGCCAATTGCTTATCGGTGCGAACATGCTTAAGGTTAATGTCCCCTTTTGCAACATGATCTCGAATGAAATGATGACGAACTTCAATATGCTTAGTTCGAGAATGTTGCACGGGATTGTGAGCAATCTTAATAGCACTTTCATTGTCACATAGCAATGGAACATGTTTCACATATATCCCATAATCTTTAAGAGTTTGGGTCATCCAAAGTAATTGAGCACAACATGAACCAGCGGCAATGTATTCCGCTTCGGCGGTGGATAAGGATACCGAGTTTTGTTTCTTGGAAGACCAAGACACAAGAGATCTACCAAGGAATTGACAAGTACCCGAAGTGGATTTTCTATCAACCTTGTCTCCGGCATAGTCCGAATCGGAGTAGCCAACAAGATCAAAAGAGGACCTCTTAGGATACCAAATGCCAAAATTTGGTGTATGGATTAGGTATCTCACTATCCTTTTCACAGCCTTAAGATGACACTCTTTAGGAGCAGCTTGATATCGTGCACACATGCACACACTTAGCATAATATCGGGACGAGAGGCACATAGATATAACAATGAACCAATCATAGAGCGATAAACCTTTTGATCAACCGGTTCACCATCTTTGGTCAAATCAAGATGTCCACTAGTAGGCATGGGTGTAGTCATACCTTTGCATTCTTGCATATTGAACTTCTTGAATAAGTCCTTGGTGTACTTCGTTTGAGAGACAAAGGTACCTTCCTTAGTTTGCTTGATTTGCAAACCGAGAAAGAATTTGAGTTCACTCATCATAGACATCTCAAACTTCTCCGACATTAGCTTTCCAAACTTCTCACTAAAATGAGGGTTAGTTGAACCAAATATGATATCATCAACATAAATTTGGCACACAAATAGTTCTCCATTAACCCTTTTAGTAAAAAGAGTAGAATCAATTTTACCAATTTCAAAGCCTTTTTCAATAAGGAACTTGGTCAAGCATTTATACCATGCTCTAGGAGCTTGTTTAAGACCATAAAGGGCTTTGTGAAGTTTGTAAACATGATTAGGTTTCTTAGGATTGACGAAGCCGGGAGGTTGCTTAACATAAACTTCCTCCTCAATTTTTCCATTTAGAAAAGCACTTTTAATGTCCATTTGGTACAAGGTGATATCATGGTGATTAGCATAAGCAAGTAAGATGCGAATGGACTCAAGTCTAGCAACGGGAGCATATGTCTCACCATAGTCCATACCTTCAACTTGTGTGTAGCCTTGGGCGACGAGACGTGCTTTGTTGCGAACCACTTGTCCATCTTCATCTTGCTTGTTGCGAAACACCCATTTGGTACCAATGATGTTGTGGTTGTTGTCGGGCTTCTCGACCAATGTCCACACTTGATTTCTCTCAAAGTTGTGTAGCTCTTCATGCATAGCGTTTATCCAGTCCGGATCCTCCAATGCTTCTTCAACCTTCATAGGTTCAATGCTAGAGATGAATGAGTAATGTTCACAAAAGTTAGCTAAACGAGTTTTAGAGCGAGTGATTCTCCCGGTTTGGATATCATTGTAGATTTGCTCGACGGGATGATCCTTAGCAATTCTTGCTCGAACTCGTGAAAGCTTTTGCTTGGGTCGGGGTGGAACATCCTCTTCATCTTGTGCTTCTTCTTGGCCTTCTTCATTGTTGACGTTGTCGTTCTCTTGTCGTGGTGGAGAAGGAGGTTGTTGATGTTCATCTTGGTGCGCTTCCTCGTTTTCTTCATCTTGGCGTGTCCCACTTGTGGATGCTTCCGTATCAACTCTTGGTTCACCTTGTCGTGAGGTAGAAGCTTCCACTTGGACGGACGAGGTACTCTCCTTCACTTCCGTTGGACGAATCTTGCCAATGGACAAGTCTTGAATTGCTTCCGAAGGGTCTTTGTCTCCTACATCAATTGGCAATTGCTCTACTTGCGAGCCGTTAGATTCATCAAACTTCACATCTACCGTCTCTTCAACCTTTCGGGTGAAATTGTTGTAGACACGGTAAGTGTGAGAGTTTGAGCCATAACCAAGTAGGAAACCTTCATGAGATTTAGGAGCAAATTTAGAACGACGATGCTTATCAAGAATGTAGCACTTTGAGCCGAATACTCGAAAGTATCCAACTTGGGGTTTGTTACCGGTGAGGAGCTCGTATGCCGTCTTGCCGAGTAGCTTGTGAAGATACAAGCGATTTGTTGCATGACAAGCTGTCTCAACCGCTTCCGCCCAAAAGTGCTTTGGCGTTTTGTACTCATCAAGCATCGTTCTTGCCATCTCGATAAGAGTCCGGTTCTTCCTTTCAACAACTCCATTTTGTTGAGGTGTGTACGTAGCCGAGAACTCGTGTGAAATCCCTTCTTCGTCAAGAAAGGTGTCCACATTTGCGTTCTTGAACTCCGTTCCGTTGTCGCTCCGAACCTTCTTGATCTTCACGTCAAACTGATTTTGGGCCTTCCTAGCGAAGTTTTTGAAGATCTTTTGGACCTGCGATTTGTCATCAAGAAAGAACACCCACGTAAATCTTGAAAAATCATCAACTATGACTAGACCAAATGAGTTACCACCGAGACTCTTGTAGGCATTTGGACCAAAGAGATCCATGTGAAGTAGCTCGAGTGGTCTTCTTGTGGTCATGATGTTCTTCGCGCGGTGACTTCCTCCAACTTGTTTCCCTGCTTGACAAGCACTACAAAGTCTATCCTTGTCAAATATGACATCTTTTATTCCAAGGATATGATCACCTTTAATAAGCTTATCAAGATTTCGCATACCAACATGACCTAGTCTTCTATGCCACAACCAGCCTTTAGAAGATTTAGCAATTAAGCAAGTTCTAGGTTGAGCCTTTTTAGTGAAATCAACAATGTAAAGATCACCTCTACGTATCGGTAAAGACCATTTTATGATTGTCTCTACGAAACACTTGGCAATCTACTTCAGTAAATAGGACATTGAAACCAAAGTCAGCAAGTCTAGATACTGAAAGTAAATTATCAAGAGATTCAACGAGCATGACATTTTGTATGGAGCTATCATGTGAGATGGCCATCCTACTCTCTTCTAACCACCTTACCCTTTGAATTATCACCAAAAGTGACATATTTTCGAGGGCCGTCGTTTTCAGCAAGCTCACGGAACATATCTTTATCTCCGGTCATATGATCAGTACATCCACTATCAAGGACCCATTCCTTTCCTCCAGCCATGTAGCCGCGAAGATTTGCCATAAGACCAAAATGCCTCATTGCATCATCAAGATCATAGTCACTATCATCATCTTCATCATAGTATCCATGTTCAACATCATCTTGTGATTGATCAATTCCTAGAGAGGGTAATTCATTAGATAAATGATCATCACAATGGTTACCTTTATGAATTCTAATAGCTTCGGATATGATATCGCTAATGATTCCAACATTTCCTTTAGCACGCATGAGATTGGTAAGCTCAAATAGACAATCACCAAAGCTAGGATCACTAGAGTTCATCTTACTCAAGGCAATAGACTTATGGAGAATTTCGTCTAAATTTTTCAAGGAATAATCTGGAAATCGTTCCTCAAGAAATCTCCATATGGTGTAGGCACACTTGAGAGTAGGCAAACATCTAATCAAGTTTCTAGGCAAGCCTCTAATGATGAGCTCAACAGTTCTAAGATTGCGAATCATGTCAATATCTTCATCTAGGGTAGGGTGCAAAGGATCAACATGAGGTGCACAAGGGCTAGTAATGTACTTGTTCAAATGATATTCATTGAAAATCTCAAGCATTTCATTTTTCCACTCATGAAAATACTCTCCATCAAGAATAGGCACTCTATGTCTAAGACTCCCCAAAGTAGACACATCCATCTTCCTCCAATGGTGTTTAAACCAAGGCAATGGAGACCAAAGCTCTGATACCAATTGAAAGGATCGAGAAGAGGTGTCTAGAGGGGGGTGATTAGACACTAAGTGCCAAAAGTTGCAGTTTTTAATATTCTTAAGTTTAAGTGGAGTTTAAGCACAAGTTTAACAAACACAATACATATCAAGCAAGCATGCAATGAGTATATGAGCAGCGGAAAGTAAAGCATGCAACTTGCAAGAATGTAAAGAGAAGGGTTTGGAGTATTCAAACGCAATTGGAGACACGGATGTTTTTGTCGTGGTTCCGATAGGTGGTGCTATCGTACATCCACGTTGATGGAGACTTCAACCCACGGAGGGTAACGGTTGCGCGAGTCCACGGAGGGCTCCACCCACGAAGAAGAACCTTGTCTATTCCATCACGGCCGTCGCCCACGAAGGACTTGCCTCACTAGCGGTAGATCTTCACGAAGTAGGCGATCTCCTTGCCCTTACAAACTCCTTGGTTCAACTCCACAATCTTGTTGGAGGCTCCCAAGTGACACCTAGCCAATCTAGGAGACACCACTCTCCAAGAAGTAACAAATGGTGTGTTGATGATGAACCCCTTGCTCTTGTGCTTCAAATGATAGTCTCCCCAACACTCAACTCTCTCTCACAGGATTTGGATTTGGTGGAAAGAAGATTTGAGTGGAAAGCAACTTGGGAAAGGCTAGAGATCAAGATTCATATGGTTGGAATGGAATATCTTGACCTCAACACAAGTGTAGGTGGTTCTCTCTCAGAAAATGTGTATTGGAAGTGTAGGTATGTTCTGATGGCTCTCTCCACGAATGAAGAGTGGGTGGAGGGGTATATATAGCCTCCACACAAAATCTAACCGTTACACACAATTTGCCAAACTCGGTGGGACCGAATGGTTAAACTCGGTCGGACCGATTCAGCAAACCTAGTGACCGTTAGGATTTTCGGTGGGACTGAGATGCAACTCGGTAGGACCGATATGGTTAGGGTTAGGGCATAACGTAATCTCGGTGTGACCGATTACACAAACTCGGTGGGACCGATTTTGGTAATAAGCTAACCAGAGAGTTGGTCAGGCAAACTCGGTGAGACCGATTACACAAACTCGGTGGGACCGATTTTGGTAATAAGCTAACCAGAGGGTTTGCATTGTAATCTCGGTAGTACCGATTGCTCAAACTCGGTGAGACCGATTTTGGTAATGGACATACACAGAGAGATTACAATCCCATCTCGGTGAGACCGAGATCCCTATCGGTGAAACCGATTTGCTAGGGTTTGTGGCAGTGGCTATGACATCTGAAACTCGGTGGCGCCGGATAGATAGAATCGGTGGGGCCGAGTTTGACTTTTGGTTTAGGTCATATGTGGATGTGGGAAGGTAGTTGAGGGTTTTGGAGCATATCACTAAGCACTTTGAGCAAGCAAGCCATTAAGCAACACCTCATCCCCTCTTGATAGTATTGGCTTTTCCTATAGACTCAATGTGATCTTGGATCACTAAAATAGAAAATGTAGAGTCTTGATCTTGAAGCTTGAGCCAATCCTTTGTCCTTAGCATCTTGAAGGGGTTCCACATCCTCTAGTCCATGCCACTCCATTGTTGAACTTATCTGAAACATACTAGGTAAAAGTGTTAGTCCAACAAGAGATATGTTGACATTAATTACCAAAACCACCCAGGGAGCACTTGTGCTTTCACTTGCACTGCACAAATCAATCGAACAGCACATCAATCAAGAAACTTGCACCTTGCTTGATTAGCCAAACAGACAAGGTGTATTCGAACCTCATACACTAGAGGCTTCAAGGGGCGGAGGCACAAGGGGAAGTGGAGCAAGGTGAGGTCCATCGAGATCATAGAGAGCTCCATCGTCGGGTCCTGTTCCGTCTGCATGATCTCGCCCTCCTTGTATACAACCATCTCTCGCTTTAGGGCCGGGGCATTACAAAGCTTTACCGTCACATATTCATACTTCTTCAAGGTGCATTAAATCAACACATGCAAGTATCAAAAGGAAAGTCACGTCATGCATGCATGCATTGTAATTAATGCATTGGTAAACGCAAATTATTGAAATATATCGAGTGCAGTGCTTTGATGTGTCGCGTTAACTCGTACAACAATGGGAAGTTTGATTACAATGCCCTCTCCCTCACGGACTGAGCTCAGGTGCCTTAACTGCACCTGCCTTTGGTTGTATGACAGGTGGGCCACCCACCTGTTGGGCCCACCTGTCATAGACACAAAGGCAGGAGCAGTAAGCCAATGAAGTTGCATCCCTCCATTGCCCATGAGCGTGGTGGCTGGCAGGACTAGGAGAAGCTTTTGCTACACGCTCTCCCTCCCGCACGCAATGGACATGCAGCAGTTCATTCGGTGTCAGATGGCCAGAAGCATATTGTAGTAGTACTCCACTGCAGTAGTACTCCATCATTGTTCGACTTCCCGAAGAGGTGAAGAGCCAAGTGCAGCTCGGACGCTCGTGTGGCAGTTTCATGAGTAGTCTAGGATAGTGTGTACCATGCCTATAAGCTTAAAATCGTTGGGGTCGGCTCCATGCTATGAGTCCGTCTCAAAGCACTTTTTATTAAAATAATCTTCTGGCCCTACCTGTCATCCTGGTGATTGTTGTTTGCAAGCTCATCTGGTCAAGACAGGATATATTTTTTAATTTGTAGTGGGGTAAATGTTAGAGGTTGCAGCAAATATATTGTACACTGCGGGTCTTTTAGCCAAGTTTAGAGGCAAGCATGTGGGGCCAGTGCTATGATGTGTCCCGTCAACTTGTACAACGAGGAGAAGCTTCATTTTACTACTACACGCCTTCTCCCTCGCCCATGCGCGCGGTGGCTCGCAGACGAGGATAGGCTTTTGCTTATACTACAACAAGCTATCCCTCCAGCACGTGGTAGACGGACATGCAGCAATGGATTCGATACTATAGAAGTAGTAGTAGTAGTAACATCATTGTTCATCTTCTCGAAGAGGCAAAGAGCCAAGAGCAACCCGAACATGGCAGTTGCGAATGCTCGCGTGACGGTCTTTATGTAGGGGTGGGGCGTGGTGCATATAGCCAGGCTCTTGCATGAGACAAAATTGCTATGTGAGTCCACTATTGTAGTACTACTTGGTAGTATAGCCCTGTAAAGCGGAAAGGAGTACAGTATTTTCCTTTCTAGAGATTTCAACAACTGACTAGACTACACCCTAAATGAGTACATATGGAGCAAAATGAGTGAATCTACACCGTAAATAAATACGTAGTTCTCTCGTTTTCCTCTCCGCCTTGGTCGCGGTGCACAATATTGAGTATACTAGTGCTGACTAGTCTCTTTTTGATACGCATTTACGTTTTTTAACACAGTACAGACGCAAGCGCTCATATACACGCGCATATACTCACCCCTATGAATGCACACACGCACACCCTACCCCTATGAGCACCTCCGAAAGACTGAGTCGGCATATCATATTGAAATTTACGAAGTCACCATAGGCACCTCGTCGTCGATGGGTCTCCTGACATGCATTTACGTTGATACGGCTGAACACCAACGATGCAGAGGGTAGAGGTTCCCGAAACGTTGAACGGTCAATTATGCCTCTGCATTCAAGTAGCATGCAGAGGTAGGAGTAAGTAATTGGAGAAGCAGAATGGAGCATGTGAATGCAACACAGTTTGGACTATCATATAAAGGCGCCACGCCACTCCAATCCATCTACTCCTAGTCTCTGCGCAACACTGCCCACTCCAATCCAAGACCAAGACCAAGTGACCAGAAGCCACAAGCACCCATGGCATCAATGGACGTGTGCGGCAGTCGGCTATGCCAGGTCGTCCAAGACGCTGACCTACGGCCCCGCACCGCGGAGCGTTTCCAGACGGTGCTGGCGACCGCCGATGTCATAACCCTCGTCGACGTCGGCATCGCCTCTCGCATGCGCCATATGATGGTCGACTCCATCCGCAGGTTCACCGTTGTTAAGAAGCGCGCGGACGACCTTGTCGTACTGCTCTAGCCCGCGCGCCCAGGCTCCTCGTTGTCCGCCACACTCATCGGCCTCCAAGGTGACGAACTCTTTGAAGCACTGGTGGCCCTGCGGCTGCCAGAGGTCATGACAAAGAATGTGCACCTCGAGGCCACGCTCGCCACGCAGTGCCTCGCCATGCAAGAAACCGTCGATCTGCACATCCACGTCTATGAGGAAATCGTCTACATAGGCCACTACAAGGCCAGCGAGGACAGAAAGACGTTGGCCTTCTTCCAGCGGCTGGAATATTTGGACGCCATTGTTCAGAAGCATGTTGACCTGGCCACGAAAGTCGTTGCTACTTAGCCGCCGTTTGGTGGGCGGTCGCCCTGAGTCGAGGAGGTGGACGTTGTAGATGGATGCATCTTTCTTCTTACCTAATCTAACCAGCACTGCATCGCCTTGTAGCCTTAATGTTTTATTAGTGTATGGCATTTTTATTCTAGTCGTAAATGACATGTGTGATCCCTTCCTCTTATTTGGCATTAATTATTTGTATTATCACTGTCTTCGACCTGGTATACTACTACCTAGGTCCTGGTTTATTAGTCCCTTTTGTAATTTGTGCTAAATTTTGACCAAAGATTTAACTGGAAAAATGTTAGTGCATAACAAAAATTATATCATTTGATTTGTATTTGAACATAGTTTTCAATGATATATTTTTTGTGACATGCATGAACCTTTTGTTAGTAAAATTTATGGTCAAAATTTGGCACAGATTAAGATAGGGAGCAATAAACCAGGATGGAGGTAGACTGGTCCATCACCATCGTGTTTTGTGTCTAATTTTGACTTCAGCGACCCAACCTACATGAAGGGAGTGTTGTATATATTGGCGCAACAACCAAACTTATAAAGTATATTCAAAACTGGGCATTACTACAAGACACGATTTCAAAACAAGAAAGTGGAACAAGTACATCATACCTGTGCCATTCACGTTGCACCCCCACACGGTCGCGGTGCACAATGTAGTAACTAGTCTCTTCTTGACCCGCATTTACATTGATACGGCTTGAATGCCAAGGAGGGAGAGGGTAGCAGTTCCCGAGACGTTGAACGGTCAATGATGCATCCTCAATTAGCATGCAGAGGGAATTAATTGGAGAAGCAGAATAGAGCCAGCACGATGTGAATGCAACAGAGTTTGGACTCTCATATAAAGGCGCCCCACCACTCTAATCCATCTACTACTAGTCTCTGCGCTACACTACTCACTCCAATCCAAGACCAAGTGACCAGAAGACACAAGCACCTGTGGAGGCGATGAACGCGAGTGGCAGTCGGTTGTGCCAAATCATCCAAGACACCGGCCTGCAGCCCCACACCGCGCAATGTTTCCGGACGGTGCTGGCGACCGCCGGCGTCATAGCCCTCGCCGACACCGGCTTCGTCACTCGCATGGATGACATGATGGTCCCCTCCATCCGCAAGTTCACCGCCGTCAAGAAGCACGCGGATGACCTTGCCGTACTGCTCCAGCCCGCACGCCCAGGCTCCTCATTGCTTGCCACCCTCATCGGCCTCCATGGTGACGAACTCTTTCAAGCCCTGGTGGCCCTGCAGGTGCCGGAGGTCACGATGAAGAATGTGCACCCCGAGGTCGCGCTCGCCGCGCAGTGCCTCGCCATGCAAGAAATCGTCGACCTGCACATCCACGTCTACGGGGAAATCGTCTACATAGGCCACTACAAGGCAAGCGAGGACAGAAATACGTTGGCCTTCTTCTAGCGCCTGTAATCTTTGGACACCATTGTTCAGAAGCACGTCGACTTGGCCACGAAAGCTGCTGCTACTTAGCCATCATTTGGTGGGCCAACGCCCTGAGTCGAGGAGGTGGACGTCGTTTATGGATGCATCTCTTCTTCTTGCCTCCTGTAACCAGCACTGCATCGCCTCGTGGCCTTAATGTTTTATTAGTATAGTACTCCCTCCGTTCCCAAATATAAGTCTTTCTAGAGATTCCAGCAAGTGACTACATATGGAGAAAAATGAGTGAATCTACACTCTAAAATATTTCTACATACATCTGTATGTTGTATTCCATTTGAAATATCTAAAAAGACTTATATTTAGGAACGGAGGGAGTATATGGCATTTTTATTCCAGTCGTAACGTTTTCACTGTGAGGTGGGGCCGCAATTGAGCAAACCGACCATCGGCAAGTCCCCACCCTGCCCACCGCACGTCGGTGAGTTTAGAATTAGAAGAGAGAAATGAGGGAGAAGAGCTTGCTTTACTAGGGTTGCTCTCTTCATTCTCTCATCCTCTCCAGATCTAAACAAGACAGTGATAGCGACATTTTCTCTTTGCTCATCGCTGGTCACAGATCCGACCGGTGTGTGTAGAGGACTAAGGTGCATCATTCACGTGGTCATTGCCGGCGAGGGAGGAAACCCACAGCTGCCGGCGGGGCCTGATCATCTGCCTGTGTCCTTCTCTCTGACACAGTGCCGGCTCAGGAGGTCCTCCGACCCTTCTTCCTCCCTGCCGTATTGTGCGCAGATCCGACCTGCCGTCGCCGACATCCAGACGACCCTCAGGTACAAGTTCTTCAAAAGCGGCCTTGCTCTACTACCCCAGCTCCCCACGTGTGTGCATGTGCATCTTTTTCTACCTCCATCAGCTCTTCCAAATCCACCTAAATTTTTAGTATTATTAGAGGTAAAGCTACTTCATGCATTTGAATCTAGGACTTGGTTCAAACAACGAAGAAAGGGGGGAAAGTCGTAGCATGAATCTAGGACTTGATTCAAAGAGGAAATAACAGGGGGGAAGTAGTAGAGACCGGATACCCAACCGGTCTCTTGGTTGAAAAGGGAAATAATGGGAAAACATAGTACAAACTGGATAAGGAACAAATCTATTATTGGTTGAAAAATGGATAGAAAGTGGCGGCTGGTGGACAAGTAATAGATTATGTCTAGGATTAGATTTGCTGCCCTCACATAGTAAAAGGTCTCCAAGACTAGATTTGCTGCCCTCACATAGTAAAAGGTCTTCAGGATTAGATTTGCTTCCCTCACATTGTAAAAGGTCTCCAGGATTAGATTTGCCGCCCTCACAGAGCATGAACAAACTCGGCATCACCACTTTATGCCTCCTTTTAGGTACATTGTGCTCATGCGTCCATTGTCGCATGTCCTTATAACAACTTTTTGTTGTTGTTAATGTAAGGGCACATGTAAAGTGAAGCGACCACACTATTACCTTAAGGACATGTCTAACCAGAGTTATTGTTAATCTAATGCCTCCAGTGATATGATGCAATTAAACTGTATTACAAATGGTACTCCTGCTGTTTTCCCCAGTATGATAAGTAAGTTGCTTCCTTACGCTGCTGAGTGACCTGGTGTCCCCACGGTCCCATGCCCTTAAACCAACTCTTTAGCTGTTGTTGATTTACTGTATCTGGTAAACAAGCAATGCCACCATTAAAGTAATCCCATATTTGACGAATGTCATAGTTGATCGTAATGCTTCCGGTAATATGAAGCATTGCTGACGTTTTAAAATTTATACTATCCTTGTGTGATTGCCATGAACATAATTAAGATGCTTCTTTTCATTTCGTGTATGTTTCGTATATTCTTATTGACCAGCAACTGTTTACTTCTATCTTTTTGTGCAGATAGGGATATTAATTTCACCTTGTTGCTATTGTGACCTTTTGGTGAACTGCACAAAATACTTTTTTTGGAATGAGTGTCTTGTGCAGTTCAACTAAAATGTCATGTGGGCAACATCTCTCAATTTTGGTGGAACTGCACAAAATGGTGATTGGAGTTTCCAAAATCTCCATCAAATTCTGCTGGTAATCTCGTGCAACATTTTATTAGCTTTTGCAAGATGATCTGTCACTATCACCACAATGGAACTTTATTTTAGTGGAACTGCACAGAAGGATAAGCAAATTATAGTTGCACCTTACATGAGCAGGACAGCCAACCTTAATGTTGCTGAATTTTAGTGCAACTACTAAAGAAGAACCTGCTAGCTCATGAGAGAAAGTACTTCTTGCTAGCTGAATGATGCAATCTTTGCTTCATTTCAGGTGAGCTACAGAAAAAGGTGCATGAATTGAATCATGGATCTCTAGGCTGGCCTCATCCGGGTGGAGTTGCAAGTTCACCACATCGAGTTGTGGCGGCATAGGGCCCCTCACACCGGTCAATACTATTCTTTAACAACATGATTGTGCTTTGTCATACTGTGCTAATGTTCTATTTTTTAAATAAAGCTATTCTATCGCAATCTTTTCTCATTTTGGAAATAAAGTTTGCTTCAACTAGTGCCGCTATTATAGTAATCATACTCTTTCTTATCTATGTAAATAGGAATATTCAATTACAGATGTTGTGATGGTCAAGAGCATCGCCAAGTTCTTAGGTTGTATGACACGGCTAGCCAAGATGGATTTAATCCCGATATTCAGTTTATTAAAAGGCTCTAATGGGTTGGTTCTGAATCTTGCAAGCTGGGAATCAATGAGTTGTGTAGGCATCTTTGTTGTACTTATTGTTTGAATCTTATTTGTTGGTTCTGAATCTTGCAAGCTGGGAATTGATGTCTGCTACACAACCTTCTTCTTGTAGACGTTGTTGGCCTCCAAGTGCAGAGGTTTGTAGGACAGTAGCAAATTTCCCTCAAGTGGATGACCTAAGGTTTATCAATCCGTAGGAGGCGTAGGATGAAGATGGTCTCTCTCAAGTAACCCTGCAACCAAATAACAAAGAGTCTCTTGTGTCCCCAACACACCCAATACAATGGTAAATTGTATAGGTGCACTAGTTCGGCGAAGAGATGGTGATACAAGTGGTATATGGATAGTAGATAAAGGTATTTGTAATCTGAAATAATAAAAACAGCAAGGTAGCAAAGTGATAAAAGTGAGCGTAAACGGTATTGCAATGCGTTGAAAACAAGGCCTAGGGTTCATACTTTCGCTAGTGTAAGTTCCCTCAACAATACTAACATAATTGGATCACATAACTATCCCTCAACATGCAACAAAGAGTCACTCCAAAGTCACTAATAGCGGAGAACGAACGAAGAGATTATGGTAGGGTACGAAACCACCTCAAAGTTATTCTTTCCAATCAATCCTTTGGGCTATTCCTATAAGTGTCACAAACAGCCCTAGAGTTCGTACTAGAATAACACCTTAAGACACAAATCAACCAAAACCCTAATGTCACCTAGATACTCCAATGTCACCTCAAGTATCCGTGGGTATGATTATACGATATGCATCACACAATCTCAGATTCATCTATTCAACCAACACAAAGGACCTCAAAGAGTGCCCCAAAGTTCTACCGGAGAATCACGACGAAAACGTGTGCCAACCCCTATGCATAGGTTCCCAATGTCACGAAACCCACAAGTTGGTCACCTTAACATACATCAAGTGGCACGTGGTATCCCATTGTCACCATAGATATCCACGGCAAGACATACATCAAGTGTTCTCAAGTCTTTAAAGACTCAATCCGATAAGATTACTTCAAAGGGGAAACTCAATTCATTACAAGAGAGAAGAGGGGGGAACATCATAGGATCCAAATATATAGCAAAGCTCGCGATACATCAAGATCGTATCATCTCAAGAACACGAGAGAGAGAGAGAGAGATCAAACACATAGCTACTGGTACATACCCTCAGCCCCGAGGGAGAACTACTCCCTCCTCGTCATGGAGAGCACCGGGATGATGAAGATGGCCACCGGGAGGTTCCCCCTCCGGCAGGGTGCCGGAACAGGGTCCCGATTGACTTTTGGTGGCTACGGAGGCTTCTGGCGGCGGAACTCCCGATCTATCTTGCGTTCTGGAAGTTTTAGGGTATATGGAGTTATATAGGCAGAAGAAGCACGTCAGGGGAGCCACGAGGGCCCCACGAGACAGGGGGCGCGCCCTAGGGGGGCGCCCCCCACCCTCGTGAGCACCTCGTTCCTTCCTTGACGTGGGGTCCAAGTCCATCAGGTGTGTTTCCTTCCAAAAATAACTTCTCCAGTTGATTTCGTTCCGTTTCGACTCCGTCTGATATTCCTTTTCTTCAAAACACTGAAATAGGCATAAAACAGCAAATCTGGGCTGGGCCTCCGGTTAATAGGTTAGTCCCAAAAGTAATATAAAAGTGGATAATAAAGCCCAATATTGCCCAAAACAGTAGATAATATAGCATGGAGCAATCAAAAATTATAGATACGTTGGAGACGTATCAGGAATCAATGAGATGTGTAGGCATCTTTGATGTACTTATTATTTGAATCTTATTTGTTGGTTCTGAATCTTGCAAGCTGGGAAACACGGCATGATGATGCAGATGACAGCAACCATAACAAACAGTTCAAACTTGGTAGTATTATCTGTGTGAAAGTGCGACAAATGTGTTGATCGTGTGCATCCTGAGAATAATAATTCTAATTGTTGTGCATGTTGATCCTATGGCACTGATAGAACGAGCCAATGCATTGCTTGTTTTAAGAATAACTTTCTATTAAAGCTAGTTAAATTTAAGTAAAGTGACCACTAACACTTGTTATTACAGTACCAATACAGACCCGCTCGTGAACCGACGTGTGGCCGGAATAGGTTTATTAATGGAGGCGTTTGAATGCATCGAGGGTGCATGTTCTGTCGGGCGTGTAGCGGATGAGGGAGGGGTAGTAATTGTTGTTGCCTGTACACACTCAGTTTACTATTGAATCTAGTTCCCCAAGAGCTGAAAAACGAACAGTTGTCGCCGCCTATCCACTCATTCACTTGAAGAGACTTCAATGGTTATCCGAGGGGTGAGCCTGCTGGATATGGACTTCAGTAAGGAGTTCACCTTTGAGTTCGCCGTTAAGTACCATGGCTGCACCAAGTTGAATGTGATGTACACCAATGATCCGGACTCAGTGAAGCTCTGCCTCCCCGAGTTCAAGCAATACCTACAGGACGAGAAAGCACAAGGTCGCAGGACTAGACCTTGTGCCCATCCATTCGTCTCCTGACATGGACCAGAGGATCGCGGTGGCCTAGGTATGCATGCGGGACGAGGTTCTTGTCTACCACTACTGTAGGGCCATCAGAGGTTCTGGAGCATTCGCCTGTTTCATTGACAGCGCCTACTGCACCTTCGCTACGGTGGAGAGAAGGAAGAACGCGATGATTCGGCCATCTGGTGCAACAAGCTTGTCGACATCCAGAAGCAATACAAGATCATCGGCAACAGGCAGGAGAAGGACTCTGTGGTTGACCTCATCGAGACCATCATCGACCCCTGCTACGCCAACATGAAACAAGACAACGATACCAAGGATCTGAACACGTGGGAGGTACCTATGAATCTAGCCTACATAACCTACACGGCCAAGGACGCATACGCATGCTATGACATGTACAGGCGGATCTTGGACATGAGGGCATGTCTGCTTCCCATAACCAACGAGTACACAGACAGCCGCAGCGTCATGATCAAGCATGCCAGGAAGGTCTAGATGTTGTACTTTATCTGTTTAAGCACCTTTATCATATGACTGTTTCATGCATTAGCCTATGTGTCGTAATTATCTGTTTTTTCCAAAATATTTCTTCTAAGAACCCATTAACTTGTTTTCTTTTTTTTAGTGGCTATTTGCTTATGTATGTAACTAGTTCACTCGGCTGCCATGCTTTGAATCTCCTTCTTCCCGACATATTCCCCTTCTCAGGTGGACCCAGCAGGTCTCGTACACAGACATATGGGACCAATCACCTATACATTTGTATTTCTTTATTTTGTTCAATATTTCATCCTCTTCCTATACAACGTCTGGCCATCATGGCCTATGGCGTTGGCCAGACCATCCCTCTACTCCAACACATTGTCCGGCGTCGGTAGCTCCACCGGCCCACCCTGCACCCGAACAAGTCAACCCTCGTACTCCCCTCCGCCTATGTCTTCCCCCGCTAAGGTTCGTTCGGTCCGAGGTCTCGACATCATCATCCGCCTTGGTGCTCTCGCTGCGGCGCCGTAGTCTGTCGTTCCCAACATGGTCAGCAAAACAAGAGGAATTGGGAGACAACTGTTCATCGAGAGGCTGACAGTCCCCGGCCCACCATGTCCATGGCCTAGGTTTTGTTGTTTAACATGGGCAGCCAACGGCATGTTTCAATGTTTTTTGGATCCACCAGGTATCAAGCGGCCTCTGGGCCTCCCAACCTAGCTTGTCTATAACATCAGCAACCCAAGTTATGTTTGTTTTTTCAAGACGACGCATAGCTTAGTTCTATTTTTCTATAACAATGCAAAACTAAACCTATGTTTTCCCTTCTATAATAGTATATATATATATATATATTTATCTTATTTTATTACATATATATAACAGAAACAACATAAGGTTCCGTTAAACCTGTCGTTCATCCAACCATTTTATAGACCTTCCCACTTCCTTTATTTTTTGTTTTCATTAATCCTATATCTGAATTTTCTCCCACTTTCTTTTTCGATGTAAACTGAGTTTTCTCCCAGTACTTTTCCCTAGAACCAACTCAACTGTCCCACGTCTAGCCTAAAAAATAATAATACCCCACGTCCTATTAACTCATCAAATTAAAATGATATTTTATTTCAAATTGAAAGTTCTTACAAAATAATAATAATAATTGTTTATATATAACTTGGCAAGTTAACTCCTAGTGATTGCGTACATAAGCTTGCAAAAGATTTTACTAACCAATGCACTAATAGACGTGCAATCATGTGTTTATGTTTTTATAACATTTTTCCGTCCATCCCAACATGATATTTGCACCCAGCCCAGCAAGTCCGCGGATTTCAAGAAAAATGCAGATGGGCTTTAAATTCTACCATAATATATAAATGGGCTGCATAGATGCTACATCATTGTTTCACCCAGCCCACCAAATGGACTAAAAACTAAATGGACTGGCTGACATGTGGGCCAGTAGGTCGAAGCCTAAGCACTTTCGCAAAAAAAAGGTCGAAGCCTAAGCAAGGCGTTGGATTTACATCCAAGGACCGACATTCTTCTTCAGTCTCTCGTCTTCTTCCCCCAGCGCTACCGGGACCGCCTGCTCCAGCCTCTGGCATCCAGTGGTGCTATTTTGCGTGCCTTGCAGCGAAACGCTACCCCTCCGACGGCCAGGCCATCCCTCCACTCCGCACCTCCTGTTATTCTCTGCTGAGTATATGCCCACCCCGCATCCGAACCAGTCAAGTTTCCCATTCCTCTCCGCCTGCGACTCCACTGCCGCATCTTCCACGTCTCCGAGTCATTCCAGTCTGGGGCCTCGCCGCCGTCCACCGCCTCGCTGCGCTCGGCGCGGTGTGGTCAACAAACGAGAGTCATTGGAAAGAGGATTGTACGTGGAGAGCCTAACAACTGGGACCCACGAGGTCCATGGTCGCACACAAGGAAAGTTCCTCCTTATTAAGTTGTTTCCTCCCCCTGACAGCTGGGACCCACCAGATGTATCTTCGCACGGAAGCAAGTGCCTCCTTATTATTCGAAAAAAAATATTCCTCCCGATGACAACTGGGACCCGGTAGATTTGGTGGCTGACTTGTGGGCCTACTAAGCAGACGTGTACGCAGGGCTTTGTCAACTTAATCAACAAATAATTCTAGCAGTTGGACTGTTGGATGTTAATCCAACAGCCGTGCTCCTTCTTCAACCTCTGTTCTTGCTCCTGTCTCCCGTGGGCGGCAGTGCTGCTGCGCACCAGAACCAGTCAAGTTTCCCACTCCTCTCCATCTGTGACTCCATTGTCGCGTCTTCCCCATCTTCGGGTCGTTCCAGTCTGGGGCCTCACCGTCGTCCACCGGCCTTGGTGCACTCGTCACAGTGTGGTCAACATGGTCAACAAACGAGAGTCATCGAAAGATAATTGTACGTGAGAGGCTGACAGTGGGGACGCACCATGCCCATGGACACATGCATGCAACTGCATCCTTTTTACCCTGAAAAATAATGTTTTCTCCCCCTGACTGTTGGGACCCACCAGCTACATCTTCGCACGCAAGGAAGCGCGTCCACATTACGGGAAAAAATGTTTCGCCCCCTGACTGCTGGGACCCACTAGCTATATCTTCACAAGCAAGGAAGTGCCTGATAGTCGGGACCCACCTGGTCGAAGCGTACGTAGCGTTGTCATTCTGGTCGCGAACGTGTGCGTACATACTGGTCGATCGGTCTGTCTGCAGGCTGCAATGATGAACCGTGGCCGAGTAAGGAAGGGCACATGTCGTAGTAGAGGCGCGGATTTAGCATGTACATGTGTGTACAACCAGGGTGCAAGAAAGTAAATACGGCCACGTACGTACATATGGGCGGGGTCTCGAACGCCTACTCGCGCATACATACGGCCAGGGCTCATGTACATGGCAGGGTCAGAACAGAGAAACTGCGTCGTCGTTGTTAATCAAGAGCCAACCGGTTTGGACGAAACGGCCGATCCAAACAAGGCCTAGCGTACCACAGAACGAAGGAAACGGCCTTGTGTTCGACTGGCCACGGTCGAAACGGGATCCTGTTCATCGGGAGGGGTCTGGCGTACCGCAAAACAGAGGAAACAGACTTCTCTTGGACCTCCTATAGTCGGAACGGGATCCTGTTGATCGGGGGTGTGGTGTACTGCAAAACAGAGGAAACGGACTTGTGTTGGAGTGCTGCGGTCGAAACAAGGGTCCTATTCATCAGGAGGGGTGTGGCGTACCGCAAAACAGGACTCTGATACGTCTCAACGTATCTATAATTTTTGATTGCTCCATGCTATTATATATCTAGTTTTGGATGTTTAATGGGCTTATTATACACTTTTATATTATTTTTGGGACTAACCTATTAACGAGGCCCAGCCCAAATTGCTGTTTTTTTGCCTATTTCAGTGTTTCCACAGAAAAAGAATATCAAACGGAGTCCAAACGGAATGAAACCTTCGGGAGCGTGATTTTTGGAACAAACGTGATCCAGAGGACTTGGAGTGGACGTCAAGAATCAACAAGGAGGCCACGAGGCAGGGGGCGCCCTCCACCCTCGTGGGCCCCTCGTGGCTCCACCGACCTACTTCTTCCTCCTATATATTCACATACCCCGAAAACATCCAGGAGCACCACGAAACCCTATTTCCACCACCGCAACCTTCTGTACCCAAGAGATCCCATCTTGGGGCCTTTTCCGGAGCTCCGCCGGAGGGGGCATTGATCACGGAGGGCCTCTACATCAACTCCATGGCCCCTCCGATGATGTGTGAGTAGTTTACCTCAGACCTTCGGGTCCATAGTTAATAGCTAGATGGCTTCTTCTCTCTCTTTGGATCTCAATACAAAGTTCTCCTCGATTCTCTTGGAGATCTATTCGATGTAATCTTCTTTTGCGGTGTGTTTGTCGAGATCCGATGAATTGTGGGTTTATGATCAAGTTTATCTATGAACAATATTTGAATCTTCTCTGAATTCTTTTATGTATGATTGGTTTATCTTTGCAAGTCTCTTCGAATTATCAGTTTGGTTTGGCCTACTAGATTGATCTTTCTTGCAATGGGAGAAGTGCTTAGCTTTGGGTTCAATCTTGCGGTGCTCGATCCCAGTGACAGAAAGGGAAACGACACAGTATTGTATTGTTGCCATCGAGGATAAAAAGATGGGGTTTATATCATATTGCATGAGTTTATCCCTCTACATCATGTCATCTTGCTTAAGCGTTACTCCGTTCTTATGAACTTAATACTCTAGATGCATGCTGGATAGCGGTCGATGTGTGGAGTAATAGTAGTAGATGCAGGCAGGAGTCGGTCTACTTGTCACGGACGTGATGCCTATATACATGATCATACCTAGATATTCTCATAATTATTGCTTTTCTATCAATTGCTCGACAGTAATTTGTTCACCCACCGTAATACTTATGCTATCTTGAGAGAAGCCACTAGTGAAACCTATGGCCCCCGGGTCTATTTTCCATCATACAAGTTTCCAATCTATTTTATTTTGCAATCTTTACTTTCAATCTATATCATAAAAATACCAAAAATATTTATCTTATTATTATCATCTCTATCAGATCTCACTCTTGCAAGTGGCCGTGAAGGGATTGACAACCCCTTTATCGCGTTGGTTGCGAGGTTCTTATTTGTTTGTGTAGGTACGAGGTGACTCGCGCGTGGTCTCCTACTGGATTGATACCTTGGTTCTCAAAAACTGAGGGAAATACTTACGCTGCTTTGCTGCATCACCCTTTCCTCTTCAAGGGAAAACCAACGCATGCTCAAGAGGTAGCATCTCTTT
>NC_053024.1:180877962-180891338 GCF_003073215.2 Triticum urartu | reverse complement strand
AACTGTCCTTGACCGTGGACATGGCTATTCGAATAGTTTTACACTCTGCAGAGGTTGCACACTTTACCCACAAGATCCGGGGAACTTCCGTGTCATCCACGACCCGCGGTACCTCAAGTACCCGGGGTAAGCACCCGATCACTATATTTCCCTAGACGACACTAACATAGAGTCCACTCGATTGGCAGTAACCCCCGTGCCCAACATTTCACATCTTAAAATTGTGGAGCCTCGCTCCCATTTTCATCACATACCACAAGCACGGGGTACCAACGGTGTGTCCGGTGCCCTGTGAAGACAGTCATGGCCGCCCTACCTGGCACGACCTCCGTCCCGAGAGAGAGCACCAACTCCCCCGTCACTAGTAATGCGGGCTCCAAGCTAGGTATCGGCCTAGGTAATCCAATAATGCCCTTTCCCATATAAGGGTAGAGTGGTTGCGCATGTAAGGTTGGGGCAGTCGACAAATCTTAAATCTAATCCGTTTTCGAAAACAACACACACTTGCCTCGTACACCACTTCGTCTATCAAGTGGTTACCCATCGTCATTGTCTCCCTCGGGCATAAGTGGCACCCGATGGGGTTTTCAAAAGTCCTTTTGAAAATACTGTGTCTCCATCACCATGCATATACCGTCCCTTTGCGTAGCACTCCTTAGCATTCCTATCTAACTCACCAGGGCATAACCTCAAAGAAGGTAGGGTCATGCACATGCAGGTATCACCGAGGAAGTAACGAAGGCAATCCAACCAAAGTGGTTACCCTCTCATCATGATTCCGAAGCAACACTAATAAAGTGCTATATGACATGCATAAAAAGGGTTTCATAGATATGGTCAAAGGGCTGCTTGCCTGGCTCAACAAAGCTTCTGGGTCTTCAAAGTCTTCTGGTCCAATTCCTTCGTCAGCAACGCAATCTATCGTCGCAAAATAATAACGAGGAAATAAGGCAATAATAAAACAGGAAAACCAAAGTGCTCAGAAAAATGTCAATTCATTTTTGTTAAATACTAGGTTGAAAACTAAGAAGGGGAAAATTCCTAGTTTTGGATTTGGAGTAGCAGAATAGGAGAGATGGGTTTCAAAGGTTTATTTAAATGCTAAAAATCACATTTAAATATTTACAGTGAAGAAAAGGTTGTTGGATTTGAATGAAAGTTGCACCATTAAATAGGTTGCAATATTTTAGGAATTTAGGAATTGGAATTAATTCATTTGGACATATATTCTATCCTGTAGAATTTTTGGAAACGTGACTGAAAAAGAAAAAGGGGAAGGAGCACTGCCTGCTGGCAGAACAGCCCGCAGCGCAGCAGCCAGCACACTGGTGCATGCGCGCGCGCCAGGTTTAAACCTGACGGGCGGGGCCCAGGCATCAGCGAGAGAGAGGGGGGCGATGAAGGGGAGAGCTGACAGGCGGGCCCGCCTGTCATCCCTAACCCTGAGTCCAGGCGGCTGGCGAGCTCACCGGCGACGATGCAGGGCACAGCGAGGTCTGGCGAGGGCACGGCTGGGCTCAGCGCCGTGTCGCCATTCGGGTGGTGGTGGTGGACGTCACTAGAGTTGCCTGGTTCGCCGACGACGAGGTCTTGCGGCGAGGAGCGTGGGGAGGCGGTGCCTCCGGCCGTTTCCGGCAGCTACAGAGAGGGGAAAGAAGGGGGAAAGGATCAGAGGGCTGCAGGGGTTCCAGATCGAGGCAGAGGAGGAACGGGGGAGGCCTATACCTCGCGAACTCCGGCGAGCCGAAGCGGCGGAGCTCGAGCTCGATCTCGAGCTCGGGCGGCTCTAGAGATGAACTCGGGGTGGAGGGGGATGATTAGCGGAGTGAGAGAGCGAGTGGTGAGGAGAGGAGGGCTCGGGGAGGCCTTTAAATAGGCGAACGGTGAGGTCCAGTAGACCCGTGCGCTGGCAAGCTCACGCTCATCGCTGCAGGGCTCGGGAGGCGCTGGCGCCGTGTCTGGGGTGTTCCTGGGCGTGGACTACGCCGAGCCCAGGGGGAGAAGAGAGGGAGCGGGGAGGGGTCAGAGACGCCGCGCGTGTGAGGCCGCTCATTGGAGCTCTCGGGCGGCCGGCGCGCGTGCGAGCAAGGGCAGCAGGAGGGAGAAAGAGGAGGGGGACAAAGGCGTAGCGTGCTGCGGACGTCGAGGGGGCGGCTACAGTGCGGGAGCGCACTGTAGCGCGCTCCAGAGCGTGCAAATGGCCGGCATGCCATTTTTTTGGCAAAGTGGGCACGGACAAGCATGTCTGGTAGCTCTAGGAAGGAGTAAAGAATGTGGGGAAAGCCTTGGATGCCTTGGGTGGCCACTAGAGTGAGGAGGGAGGAGAGGAAGAGGGGTGCAAGGGCTGTCCAGAGAGGTAAAAGAGGTGGTTTCACCCCTCAATTATTGATCTGAGATGCAGCCATTGCTACTGGAGGTAGAAGAGGTCTAGGAGGAGCTGTGGTAAAAAGTTGAGCTCAAGGAGATTAGTGGAAGGGGTCAAAATGGTGTTTTTGGAAAAATGGCAGAAGGTGTTTGATAAAGGTTTTGGCAAGCAAATGAACTCCAATTTCCATGATACTTAACAGGATGGAATGACACTTAGAAATAGTGTGTGCCACCAAATTTGAGCTCATTTGGGAAAAGTTGCCTGTGTAACTTTGGTAAACCCTAGAAATTAGCAGAAATAGACTTGTGTAGATCTAGTTGAGCATAACACTTCTCCTTGATGCACTAATTGGTGTAGTGGCCTCATTAGGCCATGTGAACATGCTCACAAAAGTTGGGGTCAAAGAGAGAAAGTTGGTAGTCCAAACTTGTTCAAATTTGGTTCTGGTCAGAGAGGGTTTTGGGGCATTTTGGTGAACCAAAATGACTTTAATTGACTTGAGGCTTTACAAGGTGGTCACAACATGCATTTGTGACTTGCTGGATTTTTCTTGGATTTTTATGAAAATATTTCCTGTAGAAATATTTCAAATCCTTGAAATCGGCAGAAATGGTTTTGGGAGGTTTTGTCCAATATTTTGATCATGACCATATGTTGAAACTCTTATATATGGGAAATATATGCCCACTGAGTTTCCCTGATTTTTGTCAAATATTTTTGAATCAATAAAATAATTTTTCCCTATTAAAGACCATTTCTGGCCTTAAGAAAAATCCTTTAAATAAAATAGGAAAATAACTTCTAAAATTATCTGTTTGTGGTTTCTGGGTATCCTATATCTAATAGGAGTCAAACCTATTTTTGGAAGTATTTTTGCTGCCCTTAATTAAGTACTTGCAGTGCAAATCTCAATTCAAGGGTTTTTGGAAATCTAATTTTAGAAAATACTTTTTGGCCAAATTATTTTTGTAAGAAAATACTACATTGCACTATACACATGGCATGATCATTGGGCTGAAGTTTGGGGCAAGGAGATGAAATATAGAGGGTGAAATTGTTGACTTTGTAGAGCACTTGAAAATCACAGAGAGAAAAACCAACTCCAAAATAAAAAGCCAAATAACGCAAAAGTTTTTGTTGGTCCAAATTTTCGTGCTTTATTAATGCAAATGGAGTGTTACAAAATGCAGGGTGTGACAGCACAACCCGGCAGGTGGAGTGCTAATGCGAGGATGATGGTGGATCATGGTCGTGCGCACGTCGAGAGGCCGAGTTAGCAGCTCTGCACGGAGTCGTCAACCTACTCGGTTCACCCTACCGCTTCATGGAGCCAGGTGTGGTCTTCAGTTCCTTAGGGGTGCCGTGTCTCACCCCCGCTTTACGTAATGTACGACTGCCCAAGGATTTCAAAGGACCTCGTAAGGTACCCAATTACACCGCCGATTTGCAACCAGAGGCATGGGTTGAAGCTACGAGATGGCAATGGAGATGTTAGATGTGGATGAAGCGGTGTGTGCTAAATACTTCACCATGATGTTGGAGGGAACATCGTACTTGGTTAAAGAGCTTGCCAGCTAACTCTGTCGGATCATGGGCCGAATTAAAGCACCGGTTTATCCAGAATTTTAAGGATACTTGTAAGCAGCCTATGTCAATTGTGGACCTGGCCGCTTGTGTTCAAGAGGATGGGGAGTCTACAACCCATTGGGTGAAGCGGGTCTCAGCTATTCTGCATTCGTCGGATCGCATCAATGCAGATACCGCAGTGTTAACGTTGGAGGGCAATTGCCGGTTTTTCTGCCGCTCAAAACAGAAGTTAGGAAGGCTCAAACGTCACTGCAATGATATGTCAACGCTTATGGCCGCTTTGGTTAAATATGCCGATTCAGATAATACCAAAGACCCTGACTCAGAGGAGGACAAACCGGGGAAAGGAAAGAAAAACGGCAACACCAAGGGGCAGCAGCATAACCCGGCAGGTCATGGGAATAATGGTAAGCGCAAGCCGACAATAGTTTGGACTTTGTGGCTAACACCAATGCTCAGGATAACGGTCAGCGTCGTAAGGGCAAGCAGCCCCAGAGGGGCGGAGGTTCAGGCCCCAATCTGGAGCGCCTGTTAAATCAACCTTGTCCAAAGCATGGATCAAAGGAGAAGCCACGTCACATCTTTGGAAGGATTGTTATATCATGCGAGAATTCAAGAACTCCAATATGTTTCAGTACGACAATGGCCCGCCCGCGGTTCAGGAGGTGGTTTTCATGGGCCGGGTTATGGAGGCGGCAGCTCCGGTTCAGGATTTCAGGGAAATCAAACCGGACATAGCAATCAAGGGAACCAGGGTGACCAGGGAGGTTATAACCATTAGGGGAATCAGAAGCAGCAGTCAGGTTATCAGAGCAATCCGAAACAGTTAAATAGTGGGCAGTATCATGTCTTCACCACTATCTTGTGCAAGCGTGATCAGAAGCTTCACAAGAGGGCAGTGAACTCTGTTGAACCGTTTGTGCCTCAGTATTTGTGCTGGTCTGAACAACCCATTTTATGGAGTAGAGAGGATCACCCACCCTGGGTTGACAATCCAGGTCATCTGGCCTTAGTGGTGGCACCTCAAGTTGGGGGGTACAAGTTCACCAAGGTGCTCATGTACGGGGGAAGCAGTATCAATATTCTCTACTATGATACCTTCCACCGTATGGGGTTGACAGATAAGTCTGCATATCCAGTGGGCAAGATAGCTCTAGAGGTGGCCTTTGGAGATGATCATGATTCTATGTCAGAAACATTGACTTTTGAGGTGGTGAAAATCAAGAGTCCGTATCACGCCCTGTTTGGGCGACCGGCTTATGCCAAGTTCATGGCACGACCATGTTATGTTTACCTACAGCTTAAGATGCCAGGTTATAAGGGGACTGAGGGAGTCCTGATTAGGGGGTGTCCGGATAGGCCGGACTATACCTTCGGCCGGACTCCTGGACTATGAAGATACAAGATTGAAGACTTCGTCCCGTGTCCGGAAGGGACTTTCCTTGGCGTGGAAGGCAAGCTTGGCAATACGGATATGTAGATCTCCTACCATTGTAACCGACTCTGTGTAACCCTAGCCCTCTCCGGTGTCTATATAAACCGGAGGGTTTTAGTCCGTAGGACGAACAACAATCATACCATAGGCTAGCTTCTAGGGTTTAGCCTCCTTGATCTCGTGGTAGATCTACTCTTGTACTACCCATATCATCAATATCAATCAAGCAGGAGTAGGGTTTTACCTCCATCGAGAGGGCCCGAACCTGGGTAAAAACATCGTGTCCCCTGTCCTCCTGTTACCATCCGCCTAGACGCACAGTTCGGGACCCCCTACCCGAGATCCGCCGGTTTTGACACCGACATTGGTGCTTTCATTGAGAGTTCCTCTGTGTCGTCACTTTTAGGCCCGATGGCTCCTCCGATCATCAATGACGATGCGATCCAGGGTGAGACTTTTCTCCCGGACAGATCTTCGTATTTGGCGGCTTTGCACTGCGGGCCAATTCGCTTGGTCATCTGGAGCAGATCGAAAGCTACGCCCCTGGCCATCAGGTCAGATTTGGAAGTTTGAGCTACACGGCCGACCTCCGCGGAGACTTGATCTTCGACGGATTCGAGCCGCAGCCGAGCGCGCCGCACTGTCACGATGGGCATGATCTAGCTCTGCCGCCGAACAGTGCCCTGGAGGCCGCACCCGCATCAGCTCCGACCCTTAATTCGGAGCCAACTGCGCCAATCGAGGATGGGTGGTTGGACACCGCCTCGGGGGCTGCAATCTCTACGGCGATCGAGCCGAACACCAGCCCTATTCTCTGCGAAGCCCATGACTCCAAGGAGCCGGACTCCTCTCCAGACTCCGAGCCCTCCGCGCCCTACCGATCGAACCCGATTGGGCGCCAATCATGGAGTTCACCGCCGCGGACATCTTTCAGCACTCGCCCTTCGGCGATATTCTGAATTCACTAAAGTCTCTCTCTTTATCAGGAGAGCCCTGGCCGGACTATGGTCAGCAAGGTTGGGATGCGGATGATGAAGAAATTCAAAGCCCACCCACCACCCACTTCGTAGCCACTGTCGATGATTTAACCGACATGCTCGACTTCGACTCCGAAGACATCGACGGTATGGACGCCGATGCAGGAGACGATCAAGAACCAGCGCCTATAGGGCACTGGAAAGCCACCTCGTCGTATGATATATACATGGTGGACACCCCAAAAGAAGGCAATGGCGATGGAACAGCGGAGGATGACCCCTCCAAGAAGCAGCCTAAGCGCCGGCGTCAGCGGCGCCGCTCTAAATCCCGCCAAAGCAAAAACGGTGATTCCGGCACGGGAGATAATAACACCCCGGACAGTGCCGAAGACAACCACCTCCAGCAAGATTCAGCACAGGAGGATGGAGAAGCCAGCCCTCATGAGAGAGCGGTAGACAGAGAGGTCGAGGACGATAATTATATGCCTCCCTCCGAAGACGAGGCAAGCCTCGACGACGATGAATTTGTCGTGCCAGAGGATCCCGTCGAACAAGAGCGTTTCAAACGCAGGCTTATGGCCACGGCGAGCAGCCTCAAGAAAAAACAGCAACAGCTTAGAGCTGATCAAGATTTGCTAGCCGACAGATGGACTGAAGTCCTTGCAGCCGAAGAGTATGAACTCGAACGCCCCTCCAAGAGCTACCCAAAGCGCAGGTTGCTACCCCGATTAGAGGAGGAAGCACCTAAACCTACATCACCAGCGCATGATGCGGCCGACCGGCCACCCCGTGGCCGACAGAGAGGCCTCTCGGCCCTCCACTCAAGCCGCACCCCGGCGCCGCTCAAAAAATACCAAGGCACGGGAAAATGCGCCAGACCTGCGAGATATATTGGAGGACAAGGCAAGGCAAACAAGATCGATCTACGGATCGCTGGGCGCCCACGGCACGAGACGGTAATCGTCACTCCGGATACAGTAAATCCGGCCGGGCCGAACACAGTAGACAAAGCTCGTTTGAGCTGCGTTGTGATATAGCCCAATACAGAGGCGCCGCACACCCACTATGCTTCACAGATGAAGTAATGGATCATCAAATTCCCGAGGGTTTCAAACCTGTGAACATCGAATCATACGATGGCACAACAGATCCTGCGGTATGGATCGAGGACTATCTCCTTCATATCCACATGGCCCGCGGTGATGACCTACACACCATCAGATACCTCCCACTCAAGCTTAAAGGACCAGCTCGGCATTGGCTTAATAGCTTGCCAGCAGAATCAATTGGTTGTTGGGAGGACCTGGAAACCGCATTCCTCGACAATTTCCAGGGCACTTATGTGCGACCACCAGACACCGATGACCTTAGCCATATAATTCAGCAGCCAGAGGAATCGGCCAGACAATTCTGGACATGGTTCCTAACCAAGAAAAATCAAATCGTCGACTGTCCGGACGCAGAGGCCCTAGCAGCCTTCAAGCATAACATCCGCGACAAGTGGCTTGCACGACACCTAGGACAAGAAAAGCCGAAATCTATGGCAGCCCTCACGACACTTATGACCCGCTTTTGCGCGGGAGAAGACAGCTGGCTAGCTCGCAGCAATAACATGACCAAGAGCCCTGGTAATTCGGATACCAAGGACAGCAGTGGCAGGTCGCGTCGCAACAAGCAAAAGCGCCGCATTAACAGCGACAATGCTGAGGATATGGCAGTTAATGCCGGATTCAGAGGCTCTAAACCCGGTCAGCGGAAAAAGCCATTCAAAAGAAATACTCTGGGCCCGTCCAGTTTGGACCGAATACTCGACCGCTCATGCCAGATACATGGCACCCCCGAAAAACCAGCCAATCACACCAACAGGGATTGTTGGGTGTTCAAGCAGGCAGGCAAGTTAAATGCCGAAAAGCAGAGACAAGGGGCTGCATAGCGATGACGAGGAGGAGCCCGGCCGCCGAACAACAGTGGACAGAAAGGTTTTCCCCCACAAGTGCGGACGGTGAACATGATATACGCAACCCACGTCCCCAAGAGGGAGCGGAAGCGTGCGCTAAGGGACGTATACGCGATGGAGCCAGTCGCCCCAAAGTTCAACCCATGGTCTTCCTGCCCGATCACTTTTGATCGAAGGGACCACCCCACTAGCATCCGTCATGGCGGATTCGCCGCATTGGTTCTAGACCCAATTATTGACGGATTTCACCTCACTAGAGTCCTTATGGACGGCGGCAGCAGCCTGAACCTGCTTTACCAGGATACAGTGCGGAAAATGGGCATCGATCCCTCGAGGATTAAACCCACTAAAACGACCTTTAAAGGCGTCATACCAGGTGTAGAGGCCAACTGTACAGGCTCAGTTACACTTGAAGTGGTCTTCGGATCTCCGGATAATTTCCGAAGCGAGGAGTTAATCTTCGACATAGTCCCGTTCCGCAGTGGCTATCACGCACTGCTCGGGCGAACCACATTTGGCAAGTTCAATGCGGTTCCGCACTACGCATAACTTAAGCTCAAGATGCCAGGCCCTCGAGGAGTCATTACGGTCAATGGAAACACCGAACGCTCTCTCCGAACGGAGGAGCATATGGCGGCTCTCGCAGCGGAAGTACAAAGCAGCCTCTCAAGGCAATTCTCCAGTCCGGCCATTAAACGTCCGGACACTGCCAAGCGCGCCCGGAGCAACCCACAACAAGACCGCCTGGCACGTTCCGAGCAAGCGTAGCAATGCGGCCCCAACCCCATCCCTCGCGAACTTGCGAAACCAGTGTTGCGCGTACATAACTACGCTCTGGAAATACCATGGGCACAGGGGAGGGGCACCATCACGGCACGCCCGAAACGCGGCTTAAACCGCACTGGGGCTGCCGATTTCTTAATTTTCTCTTATTTTCAGGACTCCATTCTTCGGAAGGCTTGTCCGGCAGTACAATTGCCGCACAAACGATACAACCAGGGAAGCAGAAAGCTACGCCGCACTATGGAACTCTAAGGTGGTCTCTATAACGAGCAGTATACCTGTTTCATATACCATTCCGCAGCTCGCCCCTGGAAAGGACATGTTAAATAGTCCCATCTTTTGCTTATTGCACTATTTGTATCGTTCTGCTTTGATCGCAGCTTTTTTAAATAAACAATGCATAGCTTCCGTCTATTATTGCATTACTCTTTTTTACGAATATATGTTCATTAATGACATGTTGCACCCGTACACTTTGGTACGGCCAATACGCCAGGGGCTTAAGTACCCCACAATACGGTGTGAGAAGTCCGAACACTTTCACAAGTGCGGCACCCCGAACTTATAGCATTATATGCATCGGCTCCGAATCATGTCTTGGGTCAATAGTTGGGTTTGCCCGGCTCCTATGTTTTGGTACCTTACGTTCCGTTATATCGGCTAAGGTAGCACTAGGAGAACTACTGCGATTGTGCCCCAGTTGAGCTGGGCTAAGCACCTCAGTAGAGAAAGCTAAAACTGACCGTCATGATGAGGCGAGAGCTGGTCGCTGTTCGAGAGGTTTTCGAGTCCCTAAAGACTTATGCCGCTTAGAGCGAGGAGTCGGCTTTGTCCGGCCTAGGCGTGGATAGCGCCCCAAACTCGGTCTTCCGAACACTAGGGGCTTCGCCGAAATTTAAAATTATAGAATTCTATGGCTAAGTGAGAGTGTTCAAGCATTATAGTCCGATTGCCTTGTTCGTTGTGTTGAGCGCCTCCCTCGAAGGACCCAAGAATGGGAAAAAGAGCGCTCATGTTTATCCCGAACACCCCAGCACTCGTGGCATGGGGGCAGAAGCCGACGACTCGCCATCTCTCAAATTTGATAAACGGCCGCATAGAAGGTAATATTTTAAATTCAAAAGCGTTGCTTAGCGCACATATGAACAAGTTTTCAGCGTACAGGATCACAAATGCGAGTTTACTCAAAAATTACATCTTTGGAGCATTCATCCGCTATAAGGCGGGCACCCTTCAGGACGCCCTCATAATACGCTTCCGGGACGCGATGCTCCTTGCCCGGCGGCGCCGTCCTTCACCAGCTTCTCGCATCCATCTTGCCCCAGTGCACTTTAGCACGGGCAAGCGCCCTACGGGCACCTTCGATGCAGACGGAGCGCTTGATTACTTCAAGCCGTGGACAGGCATCCACCAGCCGCCTCACCAGCCCGAAGTAGCTCCCAGGCAGAGCCTCTCCAGGCCAAAGCCGAACTATGAGGCCCTTTATGGCCTGTTCGGCCACCTTGTGGAGCTCGACCATTTGCTTCAGCTGGTCGCTCAAAGGCACCAGGTGTCCGGCCTCAGCATACTGAGACCAGAACACCTTCTCCGTCGAGCTCCCCTCCTCGGCTCGGAAGAGAGAGATGGCGGCATCAGACGCACTGGGGCAAATCTGCGAATGCTCCTGGAGAGCTCCGGACTCGGGTAAGTAACAAGTAATTCACTTTCACGTGCTTGCTTTGCATAATGAATGCCTTACCCGCCGCTATCTTCTTCATCGCTTCAATTTCTTGGAGGGCTTTCTGGGCTTCGGCCTTGGCAGACTTCGCGCTTTCGAGGGCTGCCGCAAGCTCGGACGCTTGCGTCTTTGAGTCAAGCTCCAAACTCTCGTGTTTTTTCACGAGAGCCTGGAGCTCTTTCTGCACCTCCTCCACCCGCGCCTCCTGCTTCCCTCTCTCTGTGCGCTCCGCGGCCGCTCTGTTTTCGGCCTCGGACAGCGCTTTCTTAAGGGTTGCCACCTCGGTCGTGGCCCCTATAATAGCACGTTGATCCTGTCATTTTTTGCAACCACATCTTCTCTATATACTTGCGCAAGGTATTACTTACCTTCCTTCTCCTCGAGTTGCCTCTTGGCATGGCCGAGCTCGTTCTCGGACCGCGCGAGGTTTTGCTTCAGCGTATCCACCTCCGCAGTCAGTGCGGCGGAGGCCAGCAGCGAAGCCTGCATACGCATATTGACTTGATTATGTTAGACTCCTGCGAATGTTATTAGATCCTCTATTCGGCTTTTCTTTCCGAACGCCGAACAGAGCATCAGGGGCTACTGTCTATGCGGTAATATTTTTACATATTCTTTACTTACCTCAAAGCCTGTTAGAAGGCTGGCACAGGCTTCAGTCAGTCCGCTCTTGGCGGACTGAACCTTCTGGATCACCGCACTCATAATAGTGCGGTGCTCCTCGTCGATGGAGGCGCCTTTAAGCACCTCCAGCAAATTGTCCGGTGCCTCCGGTTGGACGGAGGTCACCGGCTCGGTAGGCTTGCTCCTCTTGGAAGGAGGCTGCCTACCGGAGTCCGGAACCGTTGAAGGTTCCGGCGCGGTGTCCGGCTCAAGGCCGGACTCGGGGCCCTTGGGGGTTTTATCCCCTTTGCGCCTGGAGTCCGGGAGGTCGCCTTGCGGCGCCTCCAGGACCACCTCCTCCTGGCTTGGAACCTGTTGGGACAGCACCTCGGCATCGTCCGTAGGGTGGGGGGAGGTAGCGGGCGGAAGTGAATTCACGTCCGACGAATCCAGGGAGCCGCTCGACGACTCGTCGAGCCCGGCCTTGGGCGGACTGCATAGTCATATTCGGCGTAAGGAGGAGCTGTGCAAGAAAGGAACACTATGAATTGCTCTGGTGTCCGAATACTTACGATCTCGCCAGGGGCTTGGCCCTGTGCGGCCACTCCTCTTCGCCGTCGTCGGCGTTGGTGGAGTAGTCCGGAGGAAGGGTCTTCCCCTTCTTGGACCCTTCGGCCTCCCCAGTTGGGGCGGCCTTCCTTTTCTTCCCTCCCCCCGCTGGAGGGGGAGAGGTCTCTTCTTCCTCCTCCTCGTCTATGGGAGGAGTGCGTCTTGGAGTCGTCGGATGATGAATCCGACACCTCCTGGCGCCGGGCACTCTTTCGAGTCCCCGTGGCCTTCTTCTTGGCCTTCTTCTCCGGCACCACATACCAGCAGCTTCGCCAAGCGAGCGTCCGCTGGGCCTTCGGGCAAAGGAGCCGGACAGTTGATCTGTCCGGACGTCTCCTGCCAATCCTGTCAAAGGTAAGGGAGCTTAGATCCCGCATGGAGTCAAACTATGAAAAACTAATACCCTGTAAAAGGTAAAAACAGCTTACCGCACGAGCGTGACGCTGCGTGCTGAATCCGCGATCCTCGGTAGCGGATGCGGGGGCCTCGGCGCCCTTGAAAAGCACCTTCCAGGCATCTTCGTACGTCGTGTCGAAGAGCCTGCTCAGAGTTCGGTGCCGGCCGGGTCGAACTCCCACAGGTTGAAAGCCCGTTGTTGACACGGGAGGATCCGGCGGATGAGCATAACCTGGACTACGTTGACAAGTTTGAGCTTCTTGTCCACTAGGGTTTGGACGCATGTTTGGAGTCCGGTCAGCTCTCCTTTTTACCCCACGACAGGCCCGTCTCTTTCCAGGAGGTGAGCCGCGTAGGGGGTCCGGATCGGAACTCGGGGCTGCGACCCATTCAGGGTCGCGCGGCTCGGTGATGTAAAACCACCCCGATTGCCACCCCTTCAGGGTCTCCACGAAGGAGCCCTCGAGCCATAGGACGTTGGGCATCTTGCCCACCATGGCGCCTCCGCACTCCGCCTGGGTGCGCGCACCACCTTCGGCTTGACATTGAAAGTCTTGAGCCATAGGCCGAAATGGGGGCGGATGCAGAAGAAAGCCTCGCACACGACGATAAACGCCGAGATGTTGAGGACAAAGTTCGGGGCCAGATCGTGGAAATCCAGGCCATAGTAGAACATGAGCCCCCGGACAAATGGGTGGAGAGGGAAGCCCAGTCCGCAGAGGAAATGGGGGAGGAACACCACCCTCTCATGGGGCCTAGGGGTGGGGATGAGCTGCCCCTCTTCGGGAAGCCGGTGCGCAATGTCGTTAGACAAGTATCCGGCCTTCCTCAGTTTTTTGATGTGTCCCTCCGTGACGGAGGAGACCATCCACTTGCCTCCCGCTCCGGACATGGCTGGAGAAGGTTGAGGTGGGGTGTGCGGACTTGGGCGCTGGAGCTCGAGT
>NC_053024.1:180866295-180876962 GCF_003073215.2 Triticum urartu | reverse complement strand
GGGACGTTGCTGCCAATGAAAGCATGGATCAATTTTAATTTAACACCTTCTCACAACTTTGTCTTCAGTTGTGATGTAATTATTAGCTCTGATCTGCTAATAATTGACATGCATTAGCAAGGAAGTTAGTTTTTTATTGTTTCCGAAAGAGCATCGATGGCAAGACACGCGAAACAAAAGCTGAAAGCTCACACCATTGTACAATTTCATGTCGCTGGAAAATTATTTGTATAGTACGTCAATTATGTAAACAAATGATGGAAGCTTGATAGCATTGCCAGAAGCCTCTTCATCATCCGGGTCCATGTGCCATGCACAAAATTATACTCCTTCGTTCCTAAATATTTGTCTTTTTACAAATTTCAAACGGGCATATTTTAGAGTGTAGATTCACTCATTTTGCTTCGTATGTGTACTCCTCCGTTCCTAAATATTCTATTCGTCTTAACAGAGATTTCAACAAGTGACTACATACGGAGCAAAATGAGTGAATCTACACTCTAAAATATGTCTATATACATCCGTATGTGCCAGTCCATTTGAAATCTCTAAAAAGACAAATATTTGAGTAGTCACTCGTTGAAATCTCTAGAAAGACAAATACTCGGAGTATATTTAAGAACCGAGGGGGTAGTGCACAACCGCATGGGAGACTCAGCCCGGTCGTTGCGCCGCATTAATAGTGAGTAATGAGCAGTCAAATCATAAGCCCCACCTTTCCCACTGTAAGTTGCTCTGAAGAAGCAACCATCAATACGCTCTTCTTTGAATCCGCTCATACTACTCCATCCGTCACTGTTTATACAGCGCGCTTCAGAAAAAAGAAAAAAAATCTGTGGGACCAAGGCGACTAGCGATCGGCCTGAAAAATAGCATTGGTAGTTATAGCACGGCATCTATTACTAGAGGGAATAATGCGTACACACATGCATGCAGTGCTTCCACCCCGGGTACACACATGCATGCACTCCGTAGTAGTACAGTACATGGAGAGAAAATTGTGGACTTGATTGCGGTTACCACGCCCTAATTAATTGAGCATTAAACCAAACGCGTCTAAAGTCTCTCTGGTGGTGGAAATGCATTGAGAGAAATGCATCATAATGAAGCGCGCCCTGTAAACTGTGACGGAGGGTGGAGTAGTATGAAGGTGCAAAACCAAGTACGCGTACTACTGCGCTTGGCTCTTCGCCCCTTCGTGAAGTCGAACAATGATGGTACTCCGCATGTTGGGTACTATAGTGTATGCCTCTGACAATCTGACACCGAATGGACTGATGCATGTCCACCGAGGGTAGGTTGCATTAGTCAAAAGGCGTAAGCGAGCTTCACCTTGTCCTGCAAGCTTCTCCTCGTTCTGCGAGTTGACGGGACACACCAAAAAGTAGTGCTAGTCCATACTCCCTCCTTTCCGGTTAATATGGCTTAATCTTTTTTGCGGGTAAATGAGAGAGCTTTATTCATATATAAGCATTCTTAGGACGATCAGCCAAGACACTGGTCACTAGGAAGCGAGGTACCCCGCAAAAAAGAAGTAGGAAGCGAGGTGTTTCATCAAGCCAGCTCTCGGCCACATTCAAAGTGCAGCAAGCACGGTTCGCACGAAGATGCGCCGCAAGGTTTGCTGACCTGTTTACATGCTGAATAACAAAAAAAGAGGAAATATTACTGAGCGCTACTATTTGTAACAGGATATGAGCCAGAATTAAGCGAGAATTGTGGCGAGTGTTCCATGCAATCAACTTCCATTATCACATGCGAGAACCCTCGAAGAGAACCAAATGTGTTGAAGATTGCTTTATCACATTTTAAAATTATAATAAGAGTGCAGACGCTCCTCCATCCGGTTCCTAGTACTAGTATAGTACGTACCTTTATGGACTATAGTAGTAGTACTAGTAAACTTTGCGCATGGCTGTTGGGAAGTCGAACAATAATAGCACTAGTAGTATAGTGTATGCTTCTGGCAATCTGACACCGAATTAACTGTTGCACGTCCACCGCCTGAGAGGGAGAGCTTGCATTAGTCAAAAGTTTCTCCTTGTCCTGCGAGCCACGCGCGCAAGCTTCTCCCGTCCTGCAACCTTCTCCTCGTTCGGCAAGTTGCAGGACACAGTAAAGTAATGCTAGTCCATGCTGCCTCCTCTCCGGTTAATATGGCTTAATTTCAAACGAGATAAATACACTGTCTGTCACTGTATATTTGTAAAAATACGGTCAGTGGACTTCATAATACGCTCATTGCGCTCAAATATATATATTTCCGGTGTTCATACGGTCACTAGCTCACCCTGACTGAGTATGTGTGTGCATGCACGTGTAGGTTGAGCACTTGAGCGTGACCGTGTGTGTTCCGTCATGTGCTCGGACATGCATGCATTAGGGCGTCGCGCGCGTTTTTGCGTCCATGTGTACGTGTGACTGTTGCATACACGTAGGGGGAGTACGTGTAGGGGCCACTAAGGAGCAGTCAAATCACACAGTAAGTTAGTCGGAAGAAGCAACCATCATTTCACTCTTGAATGACACGTACGCAATATAAAATGGTTGATATGGAGAGAAAAAGAAAACCACTATATATACACTAGCAGGAGCCTAAGCTACAAGCCTGCTTGCTTAGGTTGCTCTCTTCACAAGCATAGAACGACGGGCCTGATCCCGCAGCTGGGGGAAGGGAACAATGTTCTGCGTAGACGCGGTCGACATCGGCGAGGGAGAAAACCCACAGTCGGTGCGTCCCAATCGGGGGTCACCGCGGTATGGGCCGATGCCGCGTCCCAACCGCCCTTCTAGCTACAGCCCGACGTCCCAGGTAGTCCATCTTCCTTTTGGAGCCGGCTTGCTCCACTGCCGTAGCTCCATCTCCATGTCGATCTTTCTCTACTTCTACCGGCTTCTACTTGTGATGAGTTTATGTCTCATGAACTAGTGCCAGTACTATTATTCTAATCACACTTCTTCAATATCTTTGCCATCAGGGATGCTCAGGTCGATTTTAGTGGAACTGCACAAAAGCATCGTATGATCCGAGGGTGCCAGCCGTCTTTCCTTCGACAGGTTCTACCTGGCCAGGAAATTAAATCATGTTTAGGGTTTAGGGTTTAAGTCGTAGTGACCCCATCAGTAGTTTTTCTATCGTACACGCTCTCACAACTTTTTTCTTTAGTTGTGAAGTAAATATTGGCTATGATCTGTGAATCATTGAGATGCATCAGCATGCGTGTTAGTTTTCCTTTGTATTTGATGGAATGTTGTAACGGGGCAACCTTGGAATAGGAATGAAAATGGAGTGGAAAAGTTTCTGTTTTTCCGGAGAAAAAATGGAAACGGAGAGAAACCAACGTTTTGTTTCGTTGGATCGCGCCATCGAGCAAAACCAACGTTTAAATCACGTCTGTCGTGTTCGTGTCTCACCCTCCTCCACGGCTCGACCCCACACGGTCGCTCGGCATGCCACTCACCGCAAACCGAGTAGTATACGATAACTTTCCCGCCTGCTTGTCGATGGATCGCGCCATGGAGTACTAGCACTACTGGAAGAGATTGACGAGTTGGGGGAGGACAGCTAGCTGTAGCACGGACTCCCAAGAACTTTTTACATGCATGTTGTAGCCGGCTATTGCGACCTTTGAACGCGGAGCAGCCGCGTGCACCCGGAAGCGGGCGGGCGACGCTCTCTCGGCCGGCGCGCCGCTTCAATGCCGGCGCCAGTGAGAGGTCGCGTCCGCTCTGGCCGGGCATGAATGCGGCACTGACCGTTTCGGGCGGGAAGCACGCGGGTGATGAAGAGGGTTCGGGTTGGTCAGGACCGGCCGTGGCAGCGGTCCGGACGTGCGCAAACAAGAGATGTTGTACGTTAATATTGCTGCGTATATAATTAACAACGTAAATAATGTGCCAGTTGGACAAATATGATTGGAGATGGAGATGGAAATGGAATTTTACGTAAACACGGATATGCATGTCTATGTCTATGTGTGTGTGCGCGACGACTCTCGCGACCTGGAAGCGGGGGCGTGTTTTTGATCGAGTTTTCTTTCTTGGTACGTTAGAAAATCAGTTTGTCTAATTCACATCTAGATGTTATTTAAGGATATCACATCTAAGCTCCCACAAGTATATAATGTAGCAACAAGAAACAAAAAAACTAGGAAAAGACCACAAACAGAGTGGACATCAACTTATATGTGACATAACTATGTCACATCTAGATGTGTCCTAGACAGACCCTTAAAAAATTGTCCGCCAGTTTTCGTTTCTTTTTTCCGGGAACGCGCGTATTCTATTTAAAACCACTCTATGGAGAGATTTTTTTACTCCATTATAGCCTCTTGTTTGATAGAGTTTCTCGCGTCTCGCTCTCTCACCCTCTCCATATCAAAACAAGATGACAGTGTCCACTCTATCTCTCTCCTCACCGGTGGTCACAGATCCGGCCGAATCCCGTCCGCTGCGGGAGGTGAGGAGGTGCAGCGTTGTTGTCGCCGTCGGCGACGGAGGAAGCCGATGCGCACCGTCCTCTCGGAGCCGGCGCTGGCGCGGACGAAGATCCTCCGCGCCCTTGTTCGCTGCCGTCGTGTGGGCAGATCCCGCCCGCCCGCCTAAACGACATCTCGCCCACCTGAGGTATAACTTCTTGTACTGGTCCAGCTCCCCAGGTCGCTGCGTGCGGGTTTTCTTCTATGCGACTACTCCCCAGCTCCCCATGCATAGTAGCTAGGGTTCGTCGGCTGGTCCAACATCACCTACTAGTACCACCTACTATTATAGAGGAAATGCCACTCAAAAAGTTGTCCTGATTTATGCCTCGATGGAGGTATACATGTTGTTTCGACAAAAAGTACATGGTGGTTGTGCGGTCATTGTCCATATGGTGGTAGTACTATCACTGGTTAAATGAAGAAATGCTTTTTTTCTCGGGTATCCTGGTTTAGTTCCCATCAAGATAATTATGATGCTTCTGTTTGTTGGTGTACTTTTCATTAATTCTTATTGACAATTGAGATGTCGTTGCTAACCCTTTTTTATATTTTTGGAAACAGCGATGCGTGTCTCCATACCCGGGCATGTCTTCCTCAATTTTAGTGGAACTGCACAAAATTGGATGGCCATTGTTGTTCCGCCTCACTGTCCTCTGCCACGTGGTTCTTCCTTCCTCGAGCTTGATTACTGAGAAGAAACAGACCACAGTGAGGATTTGTCGAACTTCTTAGGTGCCTCACCCAAACTTGATGCCAAATGGATGATGCATCACCACGATGACCTATCGATGCTCATGGTTGCGCCTCATGGTTGCGTCGGCTGGTGAAGCTGATCGATTTTCAATGAAAAACAAGCTGTCTTCCATCAGTGCTCTTTGCTTGTTACGCACAAAGATGATATCCTTCGTCAGTTCACCTTGGTTGCGTTGGAGACGCAGTCGTCTTTCACGTTGGTGCAATTTTATCACACAATTGGCTATGAACCAAATGTTTCCTCGAAGAAGGATCGACGTTGGTACTAAGAGCATAAGTTTTGTATTGATTTCTAAGCCTTCTCACAACTTTGTCTCCAGCTCCCCTGTAATTTTATTTGTCCAGCTATTAACTTTGATTTAAAAAATGGTGTGGACTAAAAACCCGGATGGAGTAGTAGCCCTCCATTTTTATTTACCGCATATTAGATTTGACTGAAGTCAAACTTTGTAATACTCTCAAACCTTTCCGATAATTGAAATTAAATTTCTTTATTTGTACACACTCTCACACGTTTCCGATAATTTGGCGCATGTGTGGTTGTTCACTTAAGGGAGGGTAGTGTACCACACGTGAAGGACAGGAAGTGCGACCAGGACGCGTGGGCGTGGATCGTTAGTTCATCGGAAGTAGTACTAGTTTTCTTCACTGTACATTAAATAAAGAGTTTCGTTTCGTACTTACACAATTTAAAACGATTGTTATGGAGAGAATAAGAAAACCACTCCACTATATTTTAGTCGTATACACGAGAGTACTATATGGACGCAGCTTCATTGACTTAGTGCACCTGCCTTTGGATTTATGACAGGTGGGCCCAAAATGTGGCTGGCTCACCTGTCATACAGCCAAAAGCAGGTGCAGTGAAGGCACCGGAGCTCAGTCCGTACTACAGTAGTATATATATAAGCGGGAGCCTCAGCGCTTGTTCGCTAGGGTTTGCACTCTCCACACGCTCGCCGCACTACATATATGTTACACGCTGGAGGCTCAGCGTTCATTTGCTAGGGTTTGCTATATTCACAGTCTCTCACCCTCTCTTCACCAGATCTAAACAAGACTGCGTTGGCCTCTTGTCTCTCTCTCCCCCCTCACAGCTGGTGAAGGAGGCGTCCGTATCCCGTCGCACCGGGAAGGGGAGGAGGTGCAGCGTTCACTCTATCGCCTTCGGCGAGGGAGGCAATCCACTGCCGGCTGCGCTGTTCTCTTTCACCCAGCGCCTGTGCGGGAGGGCCACCGACCCCTTCTTCCTCGCTGCCGTACTTAGTGTGGGCAGATCCGCCTCCCGCCGCACGCCTTGCCACATCCCGACGACCCTAAGGTATAAGTTTCTTTGAAACCGTCGTTGCTCTAGCTGCATGTGGATCTTTTTCGATCTGTAGTCGAATCTAGGTCTTGGTTCAAAGAGGAAAGAGGTGTGGTGGGCTGGAGCAAGAATCTAGGACGTGGTTCAATGAGGAAAGGAGTGGAAAGTAGTATAGACTGGCTATCCAGCCGCTTTGTAGGTCGAAAAGGGAAAAAGGGGGTAACCCAGTACACACATCTATAAGGAACCGATCTCTTTGTTGAAAAGGGAAAAACTTGGGGTCGGGTAGTTTGTGCACAACTAGATTTGCTGCCCTCACTAGGAAGAAGGTTCACTAGTAGAAAACAGGGCTTTGGTCCAGGCCGGGTCAGCCCATTAGTCCCGGTTCAGTCCAGAACCGGGACCAATGTGGGAATTGGTCCCGGTTCGTGAACCCAGGGGGCCGGCCGCGCCACGTGGGCCATTGGTCCCGGTTCATCTGGACCTTTTGGTCCCGGTTGGTGGGATGAACCGGGACCAATGGGCCTCGCTCCTGGCCCACCACCATTGGTCCCGGTTGGTGGCTTGAACCGGGACCAAAGGCTCCCCTTTAGTCCTGGCTCATGTCACCAACTGGGACCAATGAGGTGCCTATATATACCCCTCGCTCACGAGCAGAGCACCCCAGTGCTCTGTTTTTCTCTGGCCGAGGGGGAGAGGGCTTGGTGGTGCTTTAGCTCACCTCCTATGCACACAAGGTGTTCGATGGAATGCCCGAGCCACACTACTTAAGCTTTCTCCTCTCCAAGCTCGACCTCCAAGCTCCATTTTCCATAATATTTGTCTAGGTTTAGCGGTCCGTCACACCCCGTCCCCGTCTTCACCGCCGTCGATCACCCGCGCCGAGCTCATCGCCGGCACCACCGTGGTGAGCCTCTTATTCTTATCTTCTTTCTGAAAGGAAAAATATTCTTACTTGTATGTTTACATAGATAGTTGTATTATTTTCTTACTTTATTATTGCATCTTATATAGTGCGATGGTTTTGGTATCCGCCCCCGTCGGCCCTCGTCCTATCTATGATTCGGATGCGGTATATATATTATCTTTATAACTATTGGTTCATTTATTGTTTATGAAAATTATGCCGACCAACGTGACATAGATTTTATTTATGTAGGATGTATGTGAATCGGAAATGCCAACTGACCCTATTGTCGAGAGGTTAAATTTAGTTGAAGAAGAAAACAATTTGTTGAAGGAAAAAATAAAAAAAAATTGAGGAGGAGAAGATGATATTGGAGTTGCATGTTGCGGATGTCGTCGATGATCACAAGATCAAGATGGATGCAATGCGCTTGAAGATTAGAAAGATTAGAAAATATGCCATTCATACCGAGGCTTGGTATCATTATGCCGTTGGATCAATTGTTACCTTGGTTGCGATTATGATCACATTTCTTTTCGCATTGAAATGTTTTACATAGTTTCAATGTATGGTTTAATTAATTAGATGCTCTAGAGAGCTATATGTTGTTAGATGAGAACTATGTATGCACTTTGGTTTTAATGTGATGATGAACTTCTATTAATTTGGACACTTAATTATATATAATGCACGCAGATGAACCGGCAATGGATGTACGGTGACAGACACACCTGCGAGTACATTAAGGGCGTGCATGAGTTTCTCGATGCGGCTGAGGCAAACAAGCAGAATGGTTTTATGTGTTGTCCATGCACTGAATGTGGGAATACGAGGTCTTACTCTAACCGGAAAATCCTTCACTCCCACCTGCTTTACAAGGGTTTCATGCCACACTATAATGTTTGGACGAGGCACGGAGAAATAGGGGTTATGATGGAAGACGGCGAAGAAGAAGAGTACGATGACAACTATGTGCCCCCTAAATATGGTGATGCTGCAACGGGGGGAGCTGGTGAAGATCAAGAGGAACCAGACGATGTGCCCAATGATGCTGCAACGGGTGAAGCTGCTGAAGATCAAGAGGAACCAGACGATGTGCCCGATGATGATGATCTCCGCCGGGTCATTGTCGATGCAAGGACGCAATGCGAAAGTCAAAAGGAGAAGCTGAAGTTCGATCGCATGTTAGAGGATCACAAAAAAGGGTTATACCCCAATTGCGAAGATGGCAACACAAAGCATGGTACCGTACTAGAATTGCTGCAGTGGAAGGCAGAGAATGCTGTGGCTAACAAAGGATTTGAGAAGCTACTGAAAATATTGAAGAAGAAGCTTCCAAAGGATAACGAATTGCCCGACAGTACATACGCAGCAAAGAAGGTCGTATGCCCTCTAGGATTGGAGGTGGAGAAGATACATGCATGCCCTAATGACTGCATCCTCTACCGCGGTGCATACAAGGATCTGAACGCATGCCCGGTATGCGGTGGATTGCGGTATAAGATCAGACGAGATGACCCTGGTGATGTTGACGGCGAGCCCCCCAGGAAGAGGGTTCCTGCGAAGGTGATGTGGTATGCTCCTATAATACCACGGTTGAAGCGTCTGTTCAGAAACGAAGAGCAAGCCAAGTTGATGCGATGGTATAGTGAGAACCAAAAGAAAGATGGGAAGTTGAGAGCACCCGCTGACGGGTCGCAGTGGAGAAAAATCGAGAGAAAGTACTGGGATGAGTTTGCAAAGGACCCAAGGAATGTATGGTTTGCTTTAAGCGCGGATGGCATTAATCCTTTCGGGGAGCAGAGCAGCAATCACAGCACCTGGCCGTTGACTCTATGTATGTATAACCTTCCTCCTTGGATGTGCATGAAGCGGAAGTTCATTATGATGCCAGTTCTCATCCAAGGCCCTAAGCAACCCGGCAACGAAATTGATGTGTACCTAAGGCCATTAGTTGAAGAACTTTTACAGCTGTGGAATGGAAACGGTGTACGTACGTGGGATGAGCACAGACATGAGGAATTTAACCTTAAGGCATTGCTATTCGTGACCATCAACGATTGGCTCACTCTCAGTAACCTTTCAGGACAGACAAACAAAGGATACCACGCATGCACGCACTGTTTAGATGACACTGAAAGTATATACCTGGACAAATGCAGGAAGAATGTGTACCTGGGCCATCGTCGATTTCTTCCGACCAACCATCAATGTCGAAAGAAAGGCAAGCATTTCAAAGGCGAGGCAGATCACCGGAAGAAGCCCGCCATGCGCACCGGTGATCACGTGCTTGCTATGGTCAATGATTTACACTACGTAATCTTTGGGAAGGGTCTCGGTGGACTAGCTGTTCCAAATGACGCTGAGGGACATGCACCCATGTGGAAGAAGAAATCTATATTTTGGGACCTACCCTACTTGAAAGACCTAGAGGTCCGCTCTTCAATCGATGTGATGCACGTGACGAAGAACCTTTGCGTGAACCTGCTAGGCTTCTTGGGCGTGTATGGGAAGACAAAAGATACACCTGAGGCACGGGAGGACTTGCAACGTTTGCACAAAAAAGACGGCATGCCTCCAAAGCAGTATAAAGGTCCTGCCAGCTACGCTCTTACGAAAGAAGAGAAAGAAATCTTCTTTGAATGCCTGCTCAGTATGAAGGTCACGACTGGCTTCTCGTCGAATATAAAGGGAATAATAAATATGCCAGAGAAAAAGTTTCAGAACCTAAAGTCTCATGACTACCACGTGATTATGACACAACTGCTTCCGGTTGCATTGAGGGGGCTTCTACCGGAAAACGTCCGATTAGCCATTGTGAAGCTATGTGCATTCCTCAATGCAATCTCTCAGAAGGTGATCGATCCAGAAATCGTACCAAGGCTAAGGAGTGATGTGGCGCAATGTCTTGTCAGTTTCGAGCTGGTGTTCCCACCATCCTTCTTCAATATCATGATGCATGTCCTAGTTCATCTAGTCGACGAGATTGTCATCGTGGGGCCCGTATTTCTACACAATATGTTCCCCTTTGAGAGGTTCATGGGAGTCCTAAAGAAATATGTCCGTAACCGCGCTAGGCCAGAAGGAAGCATCTCCATGGGTCATCAAACAGAGGATGTTATCGGGTTTTGTGTTGACTTCATTCCTGGCCTTAAGAAGATAGGTCTCCCTAAATCGCGGTATGAGGGGAGACTGACTGGAAAAGGCACTCTTGGAAGAG
>NC_053024.1:180846332-180865295 GCF_003073215.2 Triticum urartu | reverse complement strand
GACTCCGAATCCTGATCCGCCACCACCTCCACCTCCTCCAGAGGCATGGCAAGCTGTGATGGCCGCAACCAATGCAAACACACAGTTGATCATGCAAATTCTTCAAGAGCGCAATCAAGGCAACCAAGGGAATCAAGGCAGCAATCAGAGTCACTTTGCTACACTCAACCAGTTCCTTGCTAACGGGCCAAAGACTTTCAGCAATTGTGTTGAGGCAACCGATGCTGACGATTGGCTTGTGGATCTGTGCAAGCATTTCGAGTGCAGTAACGTCAGGCCTGAGGACTTTGTTAAGTTCGCTTCCTTCCAACTCAAAGATCAAGCTGCAGAATGGTTCCAGCAGTACAAGGACTCCAGAGGTGGACGTGTTATCACTTGGGATGATTTCCGTCGAGATTTCCGAGCTCATCATATCCGCAGAGCGTGGTTGAAAGCAAGCGTGAGGAATTCCGCAATCTGAAGCAAGGCTCTTTGTCTGTCTATGACTACAACAAGTTGTTCCAGAAGCTCGCCCGCTTTGCCAAGCAGGACGTCCCTGATGAGAAGAGCATGATATACCAGTTCAGGGGTGGTCTCAGAGAAGAAATTCAGCTAGCTCTTGTTCTCTTCGAGCCCTTGAGGTACGATGAGTTCTACAACATGGCACTGAAACAAGAGGCTGCTCAGTTGAGGTGTGATGCTTCCAAGAAGCGAGTCAGAGATGTTACTCCTTCTTCCTCTACTCAAGTGGCCAAGCAGCGATTGGCTTCCTCCTCCTCCGTTCCGTCAGCCGTATCAGCAGAAGAGCAAAGGTGGCAGTGGTTCTTCCCACCCACCCAACCCTGGCTTTCAGAACAAGACTTCGTCTCAAGCTCCAAGATCGAGTGCTCCGTATCACCGTCCGCTTTCAGAGGTCACGTGCAACAAGTGCCAACAGAAGGGTCACTATGCCAACAAGTGTTTCAACCAGAGGCGTCTCCTCCTCCTCCTGTCAGATCGGCAAGTACAGCTGTGGTCAAGCATAACCCCAAACGCCAAGGTCAATTTGATGAATGCAGCTCAGGCAGAGGACTCGTCAGATGTGATCATGGGTAACCTTCCTGTTAACGATGTTCCTGCAAAAGTTCTTTTTGACACTGGTGCATCGCATTGCTTCATCTCGAAACCTTTTGCATCTAAGCATGAGTTGACTTCCCAAGTTATGCATAAACCGTTAGCAGTTGTCTCTCCGGGTAAATGTTTGCTTGCTAATCACGAGATTCCGGATATTTCTATCATGATGGGTGATTTCAAGTTTCTGGCTTCTCCTGGTTCTTGGTAACTCGGATATTGATCTTATTCTCGGGATGGATTGGCTTTCTAAGCACAAGGCTCAGCTTGATTGTGCAGCCAGGCAGATTCAATTGACTCATTCGTCTGAGGATGTAATTGTCTTTGCCGCTCGTGATGAACTATCCGTCTGTTTTCTCTCAATGAGAAGGGTGAATTGGATGCCATCTCTCAAATTCCAGTCGTTTGCGAATATCAAGACGTCTTTCCAGAAGAGCTCCCAGGAATGCCTCCGCACCGGCCAGTTGAATTCGTTATTGATCTTGAGCCTGGACGGAACCTGTGTGCAAACGTCCTTACAAGCTCGGACCTGAAGAGTTGAAAGAGCTGAAGAAGCAACTCGATACAAGAGAAAATGGGTCTCATCCGGCCTAGTTCTTCTCCGTGGGGTTGTGGTGTTCTTTTTGTGAAGAAGAAGGATGGAACGGACCGACTTTGTGTTGATTACCGTCCATTGAACAAGAAGACCATCAAGAACAAATACCCACTTCCCAACATCAATGAGCTGTTCGAACAACTCAAAGGTGCCCAAGTATTCTCCAAGCTTGATCTCCGTATGGGTTATCATCAGATTCGAATCCGTGAGCAAGATATTCCCAAGACGGCTTTCAGGACAAGCTTTGGTTCATATGAATACACTGTCATGTCTTTTGGCCTCGTCAACGCTCCTCCGACGTTCTCTCGCATGATGAACTTCATCTTCAACGCCTACACCAATGACTTCGTTTTGGTCTATCTCGACGACATTCTGGTTTTCTCCAAGAACAAGGAAGATCATGCCAAGCACTTGCATTTGGTTCTTGATAAGCTCAGGAACATCAGTTCTACGCCAAGTTCTCCAAGTGTGAATTTTGGCTCGATGAGGTTCTTTATCTTGGTCATATCATCTCTGCCAAGGGCATTGCCGTGAATCCTGAGAAGGTGTCTGCAATTGTGAATTGGGAACCTCCTCAGAACGTGAAGCAACTCCGCAGTCTTTCTCGGTCTCGCAAGCTATTGCCGAAGATTCGTTGAAAACTTTTCCTAAGATCGCGAAGCCTCTCTCAAATCTTCTCAGAAGCACGTCAAGTACGTTTGGTCTCCGGAGTGTGATATTGCTTTCAACACGTTGAAAGAGAAGTTGATCACTGCTCCAGTTCTGACTCCGCCTGATGAAACCAAGCCGTACGAGGTCTTTTGTGATGCCTCTCTCCAAGGTCTTGGCGCAGTATTGATGCAAGAGAAGAAAGTTGTTGCTTATACATCTCGCCATTGAAGCCTAATGAGAAGAACTACCCCACTCATGATCTCGAGTTGGCGGCAGTTGTGCATGCTCTTTTGACTTGGAGACATCTCTTATTGGGAAGAAAAGTGGACATTTTCACTGATCACAAGAGTCTCAAGTACATCTTCACTCAGCCTAATCTCAACCTCAGGCAAACTCGATGGGTCGAAATGATTCAAGAGTATAATCCGAGTATCGAGTATACTCCAGGCAAGGCCAATGTGATTGCTGACGCATTGAGCAGGAAGGCTTACAACAGTCTGATTCTCAAGCCTTATCAACCCGAGCTTTGTGAAGCTTTCCGCAAACTTCAATCTGCAAGTTGTTCCTCAAGTTCCTCGCAACCTAGTCCTCTCTACTAGAAAACAGATGCGCCAGCCAGCTCTTGAGCTAGTGAAAGGTGAAGATGGATTGCCAAGGAGCCAGTACAAGTGCTATCGCCTTGATTGACAAGGATACTCTCTTCTTCGAAGGATCGTATTGTTTTACCCAAAGGTGACCTCCGTAAAGTGATCATGAACGAGGCACAATTCTCTCTCTCCATCCACCCTGGGAGCACGAAGATGTACCAGGACCTCAAGCAGCTATTGGTGGACTCGAATGAATGATCGCTCAATTCGTGAATGAATGTGATGTCTGCAGAAGAGTGAAGGCAGAACACCAAAGCCAGCTGGTCCTCCAACCTCTTGCCATTCCAGAATGGAAGTTTGACCACATGAAATGGACTTCGTGCTGGGTTTCCAAAGTCCAAGCGTGGCAATGATGCTATATTCGTTGTCATCGACAAACTCACCAAAGTGGCTCATTTTCTGCCTATCAAAGAGTCGATCACTGCAGCTCAATTGGCGGAACTCTATACCTCTCGTATTGTCTCTCTGCACGGTTCCACAAGTGATCTCTTCAGACCGTGGCAGCATCTTTACCTCAGTTTTGGGATTCTTTTCAGAAGGCCATGGGCACAACATCCGCTTCAGCACAGCTTTCCATCCTCAAACTAGCGGTCAAGTCGAGCGTGTCAACCAGATTCTTGAAGATATGCTCAGGGCTTGTGTGATCTCCTTCGGCATGAAGTGGGAGGATTGTCTTCCTTATGCTGAATTCTCCTACAACAACAGTTTTCAAGCAAGTTCGGGCAAGGCCCCATTTGAAATTCTGTATGGCAGGAAGTGCCGTACCCCTCTCAACTGGTCTGAAACCGGTGAACGTCAGCTTTTGGGTAATGACTTAATCACAGAGGCAGAGGAAATGTGCAAAGTCATTCGAGATAACCTCAAAGCAGCCCAATCCCGCCAGAAGAGCTACTATGATAGTAAGCACCGTGATTTGGCTTTCGAGATCGGAGATCATGTACCTCCGCGTCTCTCCATGAAAGGTACTCGTCGCTTCGGTATCAAAGGGAAGCTTGCCCCTAGATACGTGGGACCTTTCAAGATCAGCAAGAGAGGCGACCTCGCCTATCAACTCGAGCTTCCTTCAAACTTTGCAAATGTTCATGATGTGTTCCATGTCTCTCAGCTCGAAAGTGCTTCAAGACTCCTGCACCGTCAACTTCGAGGACATTGAGCTCCAAGAAGATCTCTCTTATCGTGAGCACCCAGTTGCTATTCTTGAAGAGACTGAACGCAAGACTCGCAATAAGTCAATCAAATCTCAAAGTCAAGTGGTCACACCATTCCGACCGTGAAGCCACCTGGGAACGCGAGGATCACCTCCGTTCTGAGTACCCGGCGTTCTTCCAGTCCTAGATCTCGGGACGAGATCCTTTCGTAGTGGTGGAGTGTTGTAACACCCCGGATGTAATTTACCCAATATGTACTCCAACTCTTGCCGTTTCCGGCGTTAAGTTATTTTATTTTCTCGGGTTCGGGTTTTTGTCTCCGTGTGTTGTTATCGTTGTCATGCATCTCATATCATGTCATCATGTGCATTGCATTTGCATACGTGTTCGTCTCATGCATTCGAGCATTTTCCCCGTTGTCCGTTTTGCATTCCGGCGCTTCGTTCTCCTCCGGTGGTCATTTCTATTCTTTCGTGTGTGGGGATTAAACATTTCCGGATTGGACCGAGACTTGCCAAGCGGCCTTGGTTTACTACCGGTAGACCGCCTGTCAAGTTTCGTATCATTTGGACTTCGTTTGATACTCCAACGGTTAACCGAGGGACCGAAAAGGCCTCGTGTGTGTTGAAGCCCAACACCCCTCCAATTTGGCCCAAAACCCACCTAACCTGCTCCATCATCTAGAGCGTTCGATCACGATCGCGTGGCCGAAAACCGCACCTCATTTGGACTCTCCTAGCTCTCCTATCATATAAAACAGCTTCCCTCGAAAATCCGGCGAATTCTACCCTAAACCGCTCCTGCCCGCGCCGCGACAACGTCTGCGCGAGCGGAACGCTCCGGATCCAACCTGCCCGCCACTTGTCGCCCTCACACATTCGCCGCGGGCCATCCTCCACCCGCCCGCACCGGAACCCGCAGCCCCCCGCCCACGCCGCCGCCCGCCTCCCTCGCAGCTGCGCCGCCCCCTCCGCCAGTGACACCTGTCCTCGCCGGCGGCCCGCCGCCCGCGCGCCGGCGCCACCCGGCCCGACGCCTCGCCTCATCGTCGGCGCCAGCCGCATCCGCCGCCGCCCCAGCACGCCCTCGATCCGCCGCTCTCCTCCCTCTCCGGCCGGCAAACCCCCCTCCTCCGCGAGTCTCCTCCGGCCGGACCGAACTCGTGCCTCCGTGCATCGCAGAATCTGGACGGGGTGAACAGAAACCCTAGGCATTTTTTGTCCAATCCGAATTGCAATCTGTGCCATGTCGTCAGGCTCCGTAACTTTGCATCCGTAGCTCCGCATGCATATAGCATATCAAAATGTTCATCTCAGAGAGTACATCATTTCATTCCATTGCATCATTTTCATTTGAGTTTATTGATGCCCGAAATGCTGTTAGAAGAGGCTACTTGATAATTGTCAGATCTGCTACTCCGTTTAGGTTTTTGTCATTTTTGCCATGATTAATGTGTGCATGATATGCCCTGATGCTCTACATGTGTTTTGTTAAGGGTTTTGTCATCTTTCCAGAGGTGCAACCCATGTATTTTTGTGATGTGTGTGGTGACTTGTGCAAGCTTGCAAAGTGGTGCACTTGCTAATTCTGTTTTCAGGGACTTAGTAATTTCACAAAGTCCTGGAGCTGTTTATCTCATGATGCCATATGTTCATGTTGTTTCCTAGTGATCCGTGCCTCTTTTGAGGATGATCAGTAAGGATGTTTTGTTAATCTTGTAGTGCTCTATCCATCCATGTCTTTGTTTGCAATTATGGAGCACCCTAGCTTGAGTCAATCGAGCTCTACTTTTGCTACTTTGTGAATCTGGGCAGATTGTCAACTTGTTTGCAATTTTGCCGATGTTGTAGTTGATCCGTGCATGCTATGCTATTGTTCTTGCCATGTATAGCTTGAATTTTGTGCCTTCTTGAGGTGTATGCTTGTCTTGCCATGACTTGCACCGTAGTGAGTGCATCGAGCTCGTAAACATGCCTACTTGAGTTATATTTCAGCATGTGTCAGTTTTCACTAAGTCTGAAAACTGATTATGTTTTTGCTATGTTCACATGCTTGCAATTGTATTTTCTGATCCCTTTTGGCTCAAGGTCACTAAGGGACTTTTGTTAAGCTCTTTGAGTAGCTCCATGCCATGCTTTACTTTGCCATGTTCAGTCCTGTAGCATGTAGTTTTGTGGCTCCGAAGAGGCTACCTGATCTGAAATTCCAGACAAGTGTTGATTTCACTAAGTCTGAGATCTGTTTCCATATGCATTTTTGCCATGCTTGTTTGAACCTGTTAATGGATGAATTGGCCGTAGCTCAGTGCTAGACTTTTGTTAAGCATCTGTGTGCATCCCTGCCATGTATTTTGTCTTGTTTGGGTGCTGTAGCATGTTCACATTCCATAGATGCCTACTTGCTGTAAATCGCAGACCGGTGTCATTTTGAATCGCTTGCCATTTCCAAACCGTAACTCCGATTCCGGCTTCTTATATCGTTTTCAAGCGATTCATCTCAGTCTTTCCCAGTGGCACACCTTGGTTCCAAGTTGAAAAATAAAGGGCCATCCATCGCCGCAACATCTTGCATAAGCATCCCGAATCGCATCCCGCATAGTGATCCTTGTTTGTTTGTGTTGTCTGTTGTTTGGGTAGAGCCGGGAGACGAGTTCACTAACGAGGAGCCCGTTGAGTTTGCTTTCGAGGATCCAGTCAACTCTGACAACTGTGCAGGCAAGATGATCATACCCTCGAAATCACTACTATCTTTGCTATGCTAGTTTGCTCGCTCTTTTGCTACAATGCCCTACGATGCCTACCACTTGATTTCAAGCCTCCCAAATTGCCATGTCAAACCTCTAACCCACCATGTCCTAGCAAACCGTTGATTGGCTATGTTACCGCTTTGCTCAGCCCCTCTTATAGCGTTGCTAGTTGCAGGTGAAGATCGGAGGCCGTTCCTTGTTGGAACATTTATTTACTTGTTGGGATATCATTATATGCTATGTTATCTTAATGCATCTATATACTTGGTAAAGGGTGGAAGGCTCGGCCTCTCGCCTAGTGTTTTGTTCCACTCTTGCCGCCCTAGTTTCCGTCATATCGGTGTTATGTTCCCGGATTTTGCGTTCCTTACGCGGTTGGGTTATAATGGGAACCCCTTGATATTTCGCCTTGATTAAAGCTTTCCAGCAATGCCCAACCTTGGTTTTACCATTTGCCACCTAGCCTTTTCTTTCCCTTGGGTTCTGCAGACTCAAGGGTCATCTTATTTTAACCCCCCCGGGCCAGTGCTCCTCTGAGTGTTGGTCCAACCGTACCGGTGGCCACCAGGGGCAACTCTGGGCTGGCCTACCGTAGATGACAATCTAAGTGTGCCCTGAGAAAGAGATATGTGCAGCTCCTATCGGGATTTGTCGGCACATTCGGCGGTGTTGCTGGTCTTGTTTTAACCTGTCGAAGTGTCTTAGAACCGAGATACCGAGTCTGATCGGAACGTCTTGGGAGGAGGTCTATTCCTTCGTTGACCGTGAGAGCTTGTCATGGGCTAAGTTGGGACTCCCCTGCAGGGATTTGAACTTTCGAAAGCCGTGCCCGCGGTTATGGGCAGATGGGAATTTGTTAATGTCCGGTTGTAGATAACTTGAACCTTAACTTAATTAAAATGAATCAACCGAGTGTGTTACCGTGATGGCCTCTTCTCGGCGGAGTCCGGGAAGTGGACACGGTGTTGGAGTAATGTTTGCGCAGGTTGCTCTCTAGTTTCTCGCTCGCTTTGCCTCCTCTTCTCGCTCTCTTTTGCGAATAAGTTAGCCACCATATATGCTAGTCGCTTGCTGCAGCTCCACATATATTTACCTTGCCATACCTATAAGCTTAAATAGTCTTGATCGCGAGGGTGCGAGATTGCTGAGTCCCTGTGGCTCACAGATTACTATTACACCAGATGCAGGGCCTGATGATTCCGCTCCAGGAGACGCGCTTGAGCTCAAGTGGGAGTTCGACGAAGACTCTCAACGTTACTATGTTTCCTTTCCCGATGATCAGTAGTGGTGCCCAGTTGGGGGTGATCGGGACCGTGTCGCATGTTGGGTTATCTTTTATTTTGGCGCCGTAGTCGGGCCATGAGTGTTTGATGTAATGTTATTTATGTACTTGATTGACGTGGCGAGTGTAAGCCAACTATGTTATCTCCCTTTATATTACATGGGATGTTGTGAAGATTGCCTAACTTGCGACATATGCCTTCAATGCGATTATGTCTCTAAGTCGTGCCTCGACACGTGGGAGCTATAGTCGCATCGAGGGTGTTACAATTGTGTTTTTTGTGAAACTTTTGGAAGTGGGGAGATTGAAAATGAGAGCAAATGGCAAATAAAGTAAAATCAAGGAGATGAAAGTTTAGCGATGGTACTTGATAGATGTTGGTGATGTCTCCCCGGCAACGGCGCCAGAATTCTTCCTGCTACTGTGAGCGTTGGGATTTCCCTGAAGAGGAGAGGATGATGTAGTACAATAGAGATAAGTATTTCCCTTAGTTAAGAATCAAGGTTATCAATCCAGTAGGAGAACCACACAAGACCTCGTGAACAACACCTACACACAAAATAAGAAATACTTGCACCCAACGCAAACAAGGGGTTGCTCAATCCCTTGGCGGTTAATTGCAAGGATTAAATCTCGTAGTGATAGATAGATAAACAAAAACACAAAATAAAATGAAAGTAATAAATTGCAGCAAGGTATTTTTGGATTCTAATATATGATAAATATACCCGGGCCATAATGTTTTCACTAGAGGCTTCTCTCTTCAAAATAGCATACGGGTAAACAATTATTGTTGGCAATTGATAGAAAAGCACTATCATGACATACCAGCAATGACATGATAACCCACAAGTATAGGGGATCACAACAGTTTTCGAGGGTAAGTATTCAACCCAAATTTATTGATTCGACACAAGGGGAGCCAAAGAATATTCTCAAGTATTAGCAGCTGAGTTGTCAATTCAACCACACCTGGAAACTTAATATCTGCAGCAAAGTTTAGTAGCAAAGTAATATGATAGTAGTGGTAACGGTAGCAAAAGGTAACATAGCAAAAGTAATGTTTTTGGTATTTTGTAGTGATGATAGCAATAGCAACGAAAAAGTAAATAAGCGAAGAACAATATATGGAAAGCTCGTAGGCAATGGATCGGTGATGGAGAATTATGCCGGATGCGGTTCATCATGTAACAGTCATAACCTAGGGTGACACAGAACTCCAGTTCATTGATATAATGTAGGCATGTATTCCGAATATAGTCATACGTGCTTATGGAAAAGAACTTGCATGACATCTTTTGTCCTACCCTCCCGTGGCAGCGGGGTCCTTACGGAAACTAAGGGATATTAAGGCCTCCTTTTAATAGAGAACCGGAACAAAGCATTAACACATAGTGAATACATGAACTCCTCAAACTACAGGTCATCACCGGTAAGTATCCCGATTATTGTCACTTCGGGGTTAACGGATCATAACACATAATAGGTGACTATAGACTTGCAAGATAGGATCAAGAACTCATATATTGATGAAAACATAATAGGTTCAGATCTGAAATCATGGCACTCGGGCCCTAGTGACAAGCATTAAGCATAGCAAAGTCATAGCACATCAATCTCAGAACATAGTGGATACTAGGGATCACCCAACAAACGGTGTTTTTCTGCTCTATTAAATTCCATAATATTTATTTATTCTATCTTTTTTATATATTTAATTATTATTATTTTTTATATATCTATCATAATCACTTTTTTTTATTCACACTTCTAATGTTTACACCGCAACTCTCCCTATTTATAAAATTCAATTCACTTTATCATAATTTCTATCAATTATTTAAATTTTGGAAGGGTATATTTCTTATAATCCATGGACTCAACATTAGTCATAAAGAACTCACATACTTATTGCAAAAATCTACAAGTCATAAAAACCAAGCACTACTCGCATGCTCCTAGTAGATTGGTAGGAAAAGACCATCGCTCGTCCCCGACCGCCACTCATAAGGAAGGCAATCAAAGAAACACCTCATGCTTCAAATTTGTCACACAACGGTTACCATACGTGCATGCTACGGGACTTGCAAACCTCAACACAAGTATTTATCAATTTCACAATTACTCAACTAGCACGACTCTAATATCACCATCTTCATATCTCAAAACAATCATCAAGTATCAAACTTCTCATAGTATTCAATGCACTATATATGAAAGTTTTTATTATACCCATCTTGAATGCCCATCATATTAGGACTAATTTTATAACTAAAGAAAATTACCATGCTGTTCTAAAAGACTCTCAAAATAATATAAGTGAAGCATGAGAGATCAATAATTTCTATAAAATAAAACCACCTCATGCTCTAAAAGATATAAGTGAAGCACTAGGGCAAATGAAAAACTACTCCAACAGATATAAGTGAAGATCAATGAGTAGTCGAATAATTATGCAACTATGTGAAGACTCTCTAACATTTAATAATTTCAGAATCTTGGTATTTTATTCAAACAGCAAGAAAAACTAAATAAAATAAAATGACGCTCCAAGCAAAACACATATCATGTGGTGAATAAAAATATAGCCTCAAGTAAAGTTACCGATGAACGAAGACGAAAGAGGGGATGCCATTCGGGGCATCCCCAAGCTTAGTCTCTTGGTTTTCCTTGAATATTACCATTTCCTTGGGAATCCCCAAGCTTAGGCTCTTGCAGCTCCTTATTCCATAGTCCATCGAATCTTTACCCATAACTTGAAAACTTCACAACACAAAACTCAACATAAAACTCGTAAGCTCCGTTAGTATAAGAAAGCAAATCACCACTTATTACTGTCAAGAAAGATTCATAATTTTTCTCACATGATGCCTACTTGTACCATATCATTTCTACAATTTATATTAAGCAATATAAGCCATAGAAACTAGAAAACAAGCAAACTATGCATCGAAAACAGAACAGTTTGTAGTAATCTGTAACTCTTGAATACTTCTGTAACTCCAAAAATCCTTGAGAAATTAGGAAGTCCTAGGAATTTTTTTATAATCCTCTCAAAAAGAATCAGTATTTTATCTGCTTCTGTTAAAATGAAAACTAATCTCCTGGGCGCAAAAGTTTCTATTTTTCAGAAAGATCAAATCAACTATCACCGTAAGCCATCCCAAAGGTCTTACTTGGCACTTTTTATTAAACAAAAGCTATAAAACATTATTTCTTATATTATGCATAATCAATTGTACACACAAAAATATTATTATAAATGTTGGGTTGTCTCCCAACAAACTCTTTTCTTTAATTCCTTTCTGTCTATTGGCATCTATTATTTCAATTATTCTCACATAAAATATAGATATTGAAACATAACGGGAGCATCATGAAAGCATATGACAATAACATTTAAGTCTAACCCACTTCATATGCATAATTTTGTGAGCAAACAACTTTGAACAAGAATCAACTTGCATAGGAAGGTAAGATAAATATAACTTCAAGATTTTCAACACATAGAGAGGAAACTTGATATTATTGCAATATGTAAAATATATTCCTATCTCATAATAATTTTCAGTAGCATCATGAATGAATCAACAATATAACCATAACATAAAGCATTCTTTTCATGACCACAAGCATAGAATTTTTATTACTCTCCACATAAGCAAAATTCTTCTCATTCGGAATAGTGGGAGTATCATAAGAAACTTGAATACTATAAATTGTTTCCACATTAAAAGAGTAATGTTCAGAAAATAATCATAATCATGACAAGTTTTATAAATATAATCATCACTACTTTTTATAGCATAAGTGTCATCACAATAATCATCATAAGTAGCAACTTTGTTCTCATCATAATCAATTGAAACCTCTTCCATAGTATCATTAAGTCATGACCTCTCCAAATCCACTTTTATAATTATCAAAATAAGATTCAACATCCTCCAAAATAGTGGGATCATTACTTCCTAAAGTTGACACTCTTCCAAACCCACTTTCATCAATATAATCATCATAAATAGGAGGCATGCTATCATCATAATAAATTTGCTCATCAAAACTTGGGAGACTAAAAATATCATCTTCATTAAACATAGCATCCCCAAGCTTGGGACAAACATTAATTGCAGCAAATAAATTCTCAAACATGTCATTCTCATCAAACATAGCATCCCCAAGCTTGGGCCTTTTCATATCATAAGCATAATCACTCTCATCATTAATAGTATGGATAGCACCAATAGTATACAATTATCATCATCACAATGATAATAGAGCAACATCATTTATTTTATTATACTTTTCTTACTTTTCTTCTCCTTCTTTTCTTTTTTCTTCTCACATTGTATTTTAATCCTCTTTTAACGCTCTTTTTTTTTTGATCTCCTTACATTAATTATAATTTTTTTAATAGAAATCTCACACCCTTACTCTTATTCATCATAATTAAAATAAAATTAGGAGGATATTTTGTTGTGAACTTAATTTAAAAAATAATCCTACTCACACGCTCAAAGATCATGTTGTATGCATATGCAATAGATGTGATATTGTTGTCCACTACCCTCGTTAGACCTGTAAAGCGTAAGCGTTATCGCACAACAGCGTTGATGTAGTCATACGTCTTCACAGCCGACCGATCAAGTACCGAATGCATGGCACCACTGAGTTCTGCACACATTCAAATCGATGACGTCCCTCGAACTCTGATCCAACCGAGTGTTGAGGGAGAGTTTCGTCAGCACGATGACGTGGTGACGATGATGATGTTCTACCGACGCAGGGCTTCGCCTAAGCACCGCTACGATATGATCGAGGTGGATTATGGTGGAGGGGCGCACCGCACATGGCTAAGAGATCAAAAGATCAATTGTTGTATCTATGGGGTGCCCCCTCCTCCGTATATAAAGGGGGGAGGAGAGGGCCGGCCAAGGGGGTGGCGCGCCCTAGGAGGGGGAAACCTACTCCAAGTAGGTTTGCCCCTCCCTTTCCTAATCCAAGGAGGGCGAAGGAAGGAGTGGGAGAGGGGAAGGCAAGGGGGGCACCGCCCCCCTTCCTTGTCCTATTCGGACTCAAGGGGAGGGGGCGCGCCTCTTGCCCTGGCCGGCCCCTCTCTCTCTCCACTAAGGCCCAACAAGGCCCATTAGTTCCCCGGGGGGGGGGGGGGTTCCGGTAACCCTTGGTACTCCGATAAATGCCCGAAACCTTCCGGAACCTTTCCGGTGTCCAAACATAGTCGTCCAATATATCGATATTTACGTCTCGACCATTTTGAGACTCCCCATCATGTCCGTGATCATATCCGAGACTCCGAACTATCTTCGGTACATCAAAACATATAAACTCATAATATAACCGCCATCTAACTTTAAGCGTGCGGACCCTACGGGTTCGAGAACTATGTAGACATGACCGAGACACGTCTCCGGTCAATAACCAATAGCGGAACGTGGATGCTCATATTGGTTCCTACATATTCTACGAACATCTTTATCGGTCAAACCGCATAACAACATATGTTGTTCCCTTTGTCATCGGTATGTTACTTGCCCGAGATTCGATCGTCGGTATCTCAATAGCTAGTTCAATCTCGTTACCGGCAAGTCTCTTTACTCGTTCCGTAATACATCATCCCGCAACTAACTTATTAGTTGCATTGCTTGCAAGGCTTATAGTGATGTGCATTACCGAGTGGGCCCAGAGATACCTCTCCGACAATCGGAGTGACAAATCCTAATCTCGAAATACGCCAACCCAACAAGTACCTTTGGAGACACCTGTAGAGCACCTTTATAATCACCCAGTTACGTTGTGACGTTTGGTAGCACACAAAGTGTTCCTCCGGTAAACGGGAGTTGCATAATCTCATAGACATAGGAACATGTATAAGTCATGAATAAAGCAATAGCAACAAACTAAACGATCAAGTGCTAAGCTAACGGAATGGGTCAAGTCAATCACATCATTCTCCTAATGATGTGATCCCGTTAATCAAGTGACAACTCTTTGTCTATGGCTAGGAGACATAACCATCTCTGATTAACGAGCTAGTCAAGTAGAGGCATACTAGTGACACTCTGTTTGTCTATGTATTCACACATGTATTATGTTTCCGGTTAATACAATTCTAGCATGAATAATAAACATTTATCATGATATAAGGAAATAAATAATAACTTTATTATTGCCTCTAGGGCATATTTCCTTCAGTCTCCCACTTGCACTAGAGTCAATAATCTAGATTACACAGTAATGATTCTAACACCCATGGAGCCTTGGTGCTGATCATGTTTTGCTCGTGGAAGAGGCTTAGTCAACGGGTCTGCAACATTCAGATCCGTATGTATCTTGCAAATCTCTATTCTCCCACCTAGACTTGATCCTGGATGGAGCTGAAGCGTCTCTTGATGTGCTTGGTTCTCTTGTGAAATCTGGATTCCTTTGCCAAGGCAATTGCACCAGTATTGTCACAAAAGATTTTCATTGGACCCGATGCACTAGGTATGACACCTAGATCGGATATGAACTCCTTCATCCAGACTCCTTCATTTGCTGCTTCCGAAGCAGCTATGTACTCCGCTTCACACGTAGATCCCGCCACGACGCTTTGTTTAGAACTGCACCAACTGACAGCTCCACCGTTCAATGTAAACACGTATCCGGTTTGCGATTTAGAATCATCCGGATCAGTGTCAAAGCTTGCATCAATGTAACCATTTACGACGAGCTCTTTTCCACCTCCATAAATGAGAAACATATCCTTTGTCCTTTTCAGGTATTTCAGGATGTTCTTGACCGCTATCCAGTGATCCACTCCTGGATTACTTTGGTACCTCCGTATTTCAGGATCAAGCAAGGCACACATCAGGTCTGGTACACAACATTGCATACATGATAGAGCCTATGGCTGAAGCATAAGGAACATCTTTCATTTTCTCTCTATCTACTGCAGTGGTCAGGCATTGAGTCTTACTCAACTTCACTCCTTGTAACACAGGCAAGAACCCTTTCTTTGCTTGATCCATTTTGAACTTCTTCAAAACTTTGTCAAGGTATGTGCTTTGTGAAAGTCCAATTAAGCGTCTCAATCTATCTCTATAGATCTTGATGCCCAATATATAAGCAGCTTCTCTGAGATCTTTCATTGAAAAACTCTTATTCATATATCCTTTTATGCTATCCATAAATTCATTTCCAATCAACAATATGTCATCCACATATAATATTAGAAATGCTATAGAGCTCCCACTCACTTTCTTGTAAATACAGGCTTCTCCAAAAGTCTGTATAAAACCATATGCTTTGATCACACTATCAAAGCGTTTATTCCAACTCCGAGAGGCTTGCACCAGTCCATAAATGGATCGCTGGAGCTTGCACACTTTGTTAGCTCCCTTTGGATCGACAAAACCTTCCGGTTGCATCATATACAACTCTTCTTCCAGAAATCCATTCAGGAATGCAGTTTTGACATCCATTTGCCAAATTTCATAATCATAAAATGCGGCAATTGCTAACATGATTCGGACAGACTTAAGCATCGCTACAGGCGTAGAAAGTCTCATCATAGTCAATCCCTTGAACTTGTCAAAAACCTTTTGCAACAAGTCGAGCTTTATAGACAGTAACATTACCGTCAGCAGTCAGTCTTCTTCTCAAAGATCCATTTTTTCAATGGCTTGCCGATCAACGGGCAAGTCAACCAAAGTCCACACTTTGTTCTCTATACATGGATCCCATCTCAGATTTCATGGCCTCAAGCCATTTTGTGGAATCTGGGCTCACCATCGCTTCTTCATAGTCCGTAGGTTCATCATGGTCTAGTAACATGACTTCCAGAACAGGATTACCGTACCACTCTGGTGCAGATCTTACTCTGGTTGATCTACGAGGTTCAGTAGTAATTTGATCTGAAGCTTCATGATCATTATCATTAAGCTTCCTCACTGATTGGTGTAGGTGTCACAGAAACCGGTTTCAGTGATGAACTACTCTCCAATAAGGGAGTAGGTACAGTTACCTTATCAAGTTCTACTTTCCTCCCACTCAATTCTTTCGAGAGAAACTCCTTCTCTAGAAAGATTCCAAATTTATCAACAAAAGTCTGCTTTGGATCTGTGATAGAAGGTGTCCCAACAATCTCTTTTGGGTATCCTATGAAGACACATTTCTCCGATTTGGGTTCGAGCTTATCAGGTTGAAGCTTTTTCACATAAGCATCGCAGTCCCCAAACTTTAAACAGATAAGAAACGACAACTTTGGTTTCTTGCCAAACCACAGTTCATAAGGCGTCGTCTTCAACAGATTTTGATGGTGCCCTATTTAACGTGAATGCAACCGTCTCTAAAGCATAACCCAAAATGATAGCGGTAAATCAGTAAGTGACATCATAGATTGCACCCATATCTAGTAAAGTACGATTACGATTCGTTACACACCATTACTGCTGTGGTGTTCCGGGTGGCGTGAGTTGCTAAACTATTCCGCAATTGTTTCAAATGAAGACCAAACTCGTAACTCAAATATTCTCCTCCACGATCAGATCGTAGAAACTTTATTTTCTTGTTACGATGATTTTCAACTTCATACTGAAATTCTTTGAACTTTTCAAATGTTTCAGACTTATGTTTCATTAAGTAGATATACCAATATCTGCTTAAATCATCTGTGAAGGTGAGAAAATAATGATACCCGCCGCGAGCCTCAATATTCATTCGGACCACACACATCTGTATGTATGATTTCCAACAGAATCTGTATCTCACTGCATAGTTCCGAAGAACGGCATTTTAGTCATCTTGCTCATGAGGCACGATTCGCAAGTACCAAGTGGTTCATAATCAAGTGGTTCCAAAAGTCCATCAGAATGGAGTTTCTTCATGCGCTTTACACCGACATGACCTAAACGGCAGTGCCACAAATAAGTTGCACTATCATTATCAACTCTGCATACTTTGTTCAAATATTATGAATATGTGTATCACTACTATCGAGATTTAATAAATAGACCACTCTTCAAAGGGTGCATGACCATAAAAGATATTACTTCATTATAAATAGAACCACCGTTATTCTCTGATTTAAATGAATAACCGTCGCATCAAACAAGATCCAGATATAATGTTCATGCTCAACGGTCTGGCACAATAACAATTATGTCAGGTAAAACTAACCCAAGGTAGATGTAGAGGTAGCGTGCCGACCGCGATCACATCGACTTTGGAACCATTCCACACGCATCGTCACCTCCCTTACAATCTTCGCTTAATCCGTAGCCCCTGTTTCGAGTTTGCAAATATTAGCAACAGAACAATATCAAATACCCAGGTGCTACTGCGAGCATTAGTAAGGTACACATCAATAACATGTATATCACATATACCTTTGTTCACCTTGCCATCCTTCTTATCCGCCAAATACTTGGGGCAGTTCCGCTTCCAGTGACCAGTCTGCTTGTAGTAGAAGCACTCAGTCTCAGGCTTAGGTCCAGACTTGGGTTTCTTCTCTTAAGCAGCAACTTGTTTGCCGTTCTTCTTGAAGTTCCCCTTCTTCTTCCCTTTGCCATTTTCTTGAAACTGGTGGTCTTATTGACCATCAACACTTGATGCTCCTTCTTGATTTCTACCTCCGCAGCCTTTAGCATCACGAAGAGCTCGGAAATTTTCTTATTCATCCCTTGCATATTATAGTTCATCACGAAGCTTTTGTAGCTTGGTGGCAGTGATTGAAGAACTCTGTCAATGACACTATCAACAGGAAGATTAACTCCCAGTTGAGTCAAGTGATTATGATACCCAGACATTTTGAGTATATGCTCACTGACAGAACTATTCTCCTCCATCTTGCAGCTATAGAACTTATTGGAGACTTCATATCTCTCAATCCGGCATTTGCTTGAAATATTAACTTCAACTCCTGGAACATCTCATATGCTCCATGACGTTCAAAACGTCGTTGAAGTCCCGGTTCTAAGCCGTAAAGCATGGCACACTGAACTATCGAGTAGTCATCAGCTTTGCTCTGCCAGACGTTCATAACATCTGGTGTTGCTCCTGCAGCAGGCCTGGCACCCAGCGGTGCTTCTAGGACTGTAATTCTTCTGTGCAGCAATGAGGATAATCCTTAAGTTACGGACCCAGTCCGTGTAATTGCTACCATCATCTTTCAACTTTTTTGCTTTCTCAAGGAACGCATTAAAATTCAACGGAACAACAGCACAAGCCATCTATCTACAATCAACATAGACAAGCAAGAAACTATCAGGTACTAAGTTCATGATAAATATAAGTTCAATTCATCATATTACTTAAGAACTTCCACTTAGATAGACATCCCTCTAATCCTCTAAGTGATAACGTGATCCATATCAACTAAACCATGTCCGATCATCACGTGAGATGGAGTAGTTTCAATGGTGAACATCACTATGTTGATCATATCTACTATATGATTCACGCTCGACCTTTCGGTCTCTGTGTTCCGAGGCCATATATGTTATATGCTAGGCTCGTCAAGTTTAACCTGAGTATTCCGCGTGTGCAACTGTTTTGTACCCATTGTATTTGAACGTAGAGCCTATCACACCCAATCATCACGTGGTGTCTCAGCATGAAGAACTTTCGCAACGGTGCATACTCAGGGAGAACACTTATACCTTGATAATTTAGTGAGAGATCATCTTATAATGCTACCGTCAATCAAAGCAAGATAAGATGCATTAAGGATAAACATCACATGCAATCAATATAACTGATATGATATGGTCATCATCATCTTGTGCTTGTGATCTCCGCGCATCTATAAG